>NC_048586.1:10865000-11057500 GCF_013265735.2 Oncorhynchus mykiss | reverse complement strand
AGGTTTAAATCTGCTCAATAGGTATCAAATCATTTCTTTAGATGGAAATAGCTTAATATTAGGAATCTACGGAATGTGTCAGTGTTCCTCAACTCTCTGTTCTCAGACCACTACTCTTCCACCATGACGTAGGGGCAGTTTGATGGCATATCAGACTTGCATGTTGCGGTGAGTAGACACCACTCCTGGGGGGGAAAAAATCACCATGGCAGCAGCACTGCACACCACAGAGCCGGCCTCAAGTCATTTGCGACAGTTTATCTCCTCATTAGTAACTGGATGACATTTCCAGCGTCTTTTCAACGACTTCTGTACTAGGGGGAAAATTTCTGGCAGGTTTCAGTTTCTTTCCAGTGTAAAAAAAAATCAAGCAAGGCAGACCAGGAGCAATCCGACACCTTATACGATGGGAAATGGAAGCCAAGTTCAGACAGCAGTAACTGTGGTTTCTGGTTAACGCAGAGGAGGAAGACATGGGGGGAAAAAAAGGAGAAATGGGAAGGAAAGGAAAGGAAAGGAGGCAAGAGCCATGCATGGGAAACCTGTGCCCAGACACAGAAACAGACTGGGCAGTGCCAGTGGGCACACCACTATGTTCAAGATCCTTTAATGAATGGATCAGAACATTCATGAATGCTTCAAAGGAATAGACACTATATTATGCAAAACGTGTTGTAATCAGCTTGATAAAATGACATGGCAGACATGTTCTCGAGTGGTTTTGACACATCTCTGCACTAAAGATACACGGACAAAATTACAATCGTATAATGATGAATAGTAAAGCATGTGTGTGGTGCTTGTACAGAATGTTCAAAATAATCAAGAAAAAATTATATTAGTAGTTCTGCATGGTCATTGTACTGTAGGTAGCCTAGTGGTTAGAGTGTTGGGCCAGTAACTGAAAGGTTCCTGGTTCAAATACCTGAGCCAACAAGTTGAAAAAGCTGTCATTTTTTCCCCCTTGAGCAAGGCACTTAACCCTAATTTGACCAGGGGTGCCATACTACTATGGCTGACCCTGTAAAACAACATCTATCTGGTGTACGTGACAATATGTCTGTTCCTTTTTTCTAATGTTTAGTTCATATTAATGCATCACACTAAACTATGTAGTTCAATAGGTCATATAAGAGCTAAGGTATGGAACAAAACATTTATGTATATCTGTCTCCCCCTTTTTCAGATTGAGTTACATTAAAGTATACACCGCATACAGAAGCCAACATTCAAGGAACAGCCTGTGGCTACCTTCATATTCCCTAGCAAGCCATTTTATTGTCAGCCTTGCACACAGTGGTCGTGAACCTTCAACGATGAAGTTGATGGTTGATTATTTGTGGGAACTCCCATAGTGAGCTCTTGTCATTGGTAGCAGCTCCTTCTAGTGGTCAACTGTCAAACTGCCAGAGCTAAATCAAGGCTGCAGCAAGAATCTCCCACTAACTGGAGATGAACAACTGAATGAGATAGAATGTTTTCAAATTCAGAAAAAGATAGCAGTCTTCACTTAGCCAGACTGTGTGAAAGGAGAACAACAAATGATGGTCTCATGTTGAATTGAAGATGTCAGGCTATTACGCATCAGGGTCTGAGCCACTATATTCTACTCCCTCTGAGAGAGTAACACCCAGACAAACCGCGCGCATGCCCACACACACCCACACACACCCACACACACACACACACACACACACTGAGAGGCATGCATGTATTTAAATCAGTCAGTTGGCTACCTTTGTATCAGAAATGGTGTCCAATGGAGAGAACAGGTGCAGGCTTTAAAGTATGCCTATTTTTAGAGTGAAATAGGCATCCACAGCCAGCGTTATCTAAATACAAAACAGATCATCTTAGACAGAGTCTTCAAGCATTGCCTGATTGTTGCCATATATTCGTCAAGATCTACTGGGTCTAAGCATACATCTTTTTTTTTTTTACAACAGCATGATTTGACTGTGATTTAACACATTTATACAACCTATTTGGGAAATGTAATGTTGATTAACTATGACAATAAACACTGATTTCATTACCCCTCCACTCTCTAAAAAAATACAGTGCATGTACTTTCATTGTAGTAAAGGCCTATTCACGTGCTTCGTTTATGCAGAATGTAGCATTCTTTTTTTAATATATGTTGTATTTAACCCTTATTTAACCCGGAAAATGACCCATTATGACACTTCATCTCTTTTGCAAGGGAGACCTGGCCACGACAGAAGCTGCGGTCAATACACCATTACAAAATGTAAAACATACAGTACAAACAGCACAACATGTCACCAAGAGCTGATCCGGCCTATAAGCATCAACCACCGAGCAGAGTTTGGAGCCAGACTGACATTGATGGGTATGTGTCAGCTCATACTGGTTCTCACCCCAGACAAAATGTAGCCAAAGTACTGTAGTTGATGCAGCACAGTGTGCTATTCTGTCATGATCATGCATTTTACTCATTCCGTCTGTAATGCAACTATGATTGAAGAGAACTGGTTTTCCTTTCGTTTTGCTCGTAGCTTCGTGCGTAAGCTTATTTTCTTTAAGTCAATCGATGTGCACCGCTTGAGACTGGGTGGAAAACATTTAGGGGTAAGAAAGAAGTGTGTGCTCGATTAGCAAAAGCACGTATTCAGTAACCGTGGATTCCAATTATGCTTCCAGATGAAGTGTTTAAAAATATATATGTTTTGATTAAGGTTGCGTTTGTTTCTTGTGTTGCTCCTCGCACTTGGCATCACTTCAGCCTTCAGCGTGAAAGACTGATCCTATTGCTGTAAAAAGGTTGGCCACTTGCCAAGACCTGGAACAAGTGCGCCTCCCTTCCCTGCTGTTAGGCGTATTCATAGTTAGGGGTTTGGCTGATTTTAAAAAGGCAAGCCTGGCCTGAAGTTGATCAGTCTGCTCAAGAAACTTCTCTGGAGGGGAAAGTATTGGAATCGGTTTCAAAGGGGGAAAGGTCCAGGTTTTGTACAAAGAATTGCATTGCACGGCGAGAGGACATCAGTTCTGTCAATTAAGATAAACATTGCAACCAAGTGTAGTCTTTTCATGATATTTGACTTGTTCTGTGAATACTTTTTATTTGTAAATTCAAAGTCTTTTTTTCAGTTTATTTAAACTGGAGTGCTGAAAACACTATACATTTGGATGCGGACAATTTTTTTGCTTTATAAATCGGATAATTTAACCCACGGGCATTGTCGGTCAATTTGTTCCACATTTGAGGTTTAACAATCGCGAGACGAATATGTTTCTCAGTTTTTGTCTACTGGTGACATTTGTCCTGGGGCTATCTGGGTGCTTGGGCTCATATGTGCCCTGCGAGCCGTGCGACCAGAAGGCGCTCTCTATGTGCCCCCCAGTCCCCGTCGGTTGTCAACTCGTGAAGGAGCCGGGCTGCGGTTGCTGCCTAACCTGCGCCTTATCGGAAGGTCAGGCGTGTGGCGTTTACACCGGAACATGCACCCATGGCTTGCGCTGCTTGCCGCGAAATGGAGAAGAGAAGCCACTTCACGCGCTTCTCCATGGCAGAGGAGTGTGCACAAACGAGAAAGGATACAAACCCCTCCATCCACCCATAGGTAAGACGGCGCAATGAATGCGTGTGCTTAGGGGATCCAAGGGAGCTGTGTAAAATACAACATCATGATTATTGTGGCAGAGTTTAAATTCAGTTCCAGCTATACCGCATCATAGACGTTTTGGTTCGTTTTTAGCAGCACTTTTCATTTAGTGCTTCCATGACCCCGCACTAAAAACCTCGCAAACGAGCGTGCATGATGTTTCAGTTTTGTAAAGTAATGCTATTGTAAGCAATTCCATTAGCACACTGACGTTTTGGAATCCAAATTTGAAATAACTGCATAGCATGCATGAGTAGCTCCTATGAGCAAACGGTCCGATTTGTCAGAGATTGCGCCAGGTTTAATTGTGAATCTGGGTCGTTATTAAATTGCACACAGTCGGATTCATCACATGCCACAATAACAGCACATGCACAGAATACATGTGCTATAGCATACAGATGTAGGATCTTACTTTGATCACCCTGTTGCAGGAGAACTGTCCAGGAAATGCAAAGCTTGTAGTGTTTTTGAGGTTTAAAACGGCTTCTGAAGTTTGTAATTTCGTCTTTGAAATTTCAGAATTGATTTTCCCTTACGAAAAATGTATCAACCCCTACAAAAATGTCCATTCATTTGAATCCACATAATAATTCACATGTCCTGTTTCTGCAGGATTATTTACTTTGGGAAACCCTGAGTTAGAGAGCAGCACAGCCTTGACAGAGTTTGGGAATCCCTGCTCTAATTTGCAGTCGCTGTATGGAGTTTGTTATGAATACAGTATGGTAGACTGACTTAAAGCATTCCTCTGCATGCTTATCTACAGGGCTGTGTCCCTCCCTTGTCGCAATGCCTGCCTGGACATCCATTCTTGTGCTCTCTTTCTCACATGAGAACATATTGTATGTGGTAATACTAATTGCTGCTGTTCTTTTTTTCCACTGGAAATTAGTTATATCCCTTTTCACTGTGTCAGACACTTGCATTTCTCACAAACACAATTGCCACCCATGAAGAAAATATATATTTTCCAACATATAATATCCGGTTCTTCTTATTGTAGCCTAATTGACTGAAGAGGGCTTTGCTCTTGAGGCTACAGATCTTTTGAAAGCTGAATTTAGGTTTAGTCCCTGTGGGTGGTGTTGAGAGTCGGATTACTGCTCAAAAATTACATCTGATGATGTGTGTGTGTGTGTATTTTTTTGTTCACGCCTGTGTGTGTGTGTGCGTAGTCTGTGCTCACTTCTAATTCTTAAATGTGTGTGTGCACGGGCAAGAGAAGTTAGGTATAAATGAACCACACATCAACATTTAGAGGTCAGAGATAGACACATGTTATTAGATGATTCAAGATTTAGGCTACATACAAGTTTTGGTGACAAGCTAAATTTGATGAATGCTATTGGTTTATTCTTCGGTTGACCAGGTGGAAAGACTCAGGCTATTTGGGCTTTTGATACACCCTGCATGTAACTCCCTAGGAGGACATACATCAAACAACATTAGAATGGAATTCAGCCCATTCAAGAGGTCACCATTGTCTGTAGTAATGGCAGCAAGGCTATACATAACATCCAACGAATACTTGCAGCTCTAACTGAAATAAACCCTAGTACTTTTGTATAGCTATAAGTGTCACTCTGATCTAGGAGATTGAATTCCAACACGCACTCTGTGTCAAGCCTGTGGGTGGGTGGGTGTGTGTGTGTGTGTGAACACTGACTTCTCCTTTGGCACTGGGTGGTAACCGGAGTGCGTCCGTTTTCCTGCCCCTGGTTAGGCAGTGTGGGTGCTCAAGCACAGCACAGTGATTCAGCAGAATGCCTCCGGCTGCTCTTCTCTGAAGGGCTGTCTGTCAAGGGCTACGATTGGAATTAGACACAAGCCTTTGGTTTCCTGCTGGGTAGGGTTTCAACCTGCTCTGACCAGCTGAGCAAGGCAGACAGAAAGAGGGCAGGTCAAGTGTCCAAAGACAGATCCTCAGGGGACCCAATAGCTTCTATCTCTCGGCTGCATTCATGCAATTCTACAGCATTCTAGCAAGAAAAGTGGACCCACTTTTAACAATCCACATATTACAAAAGCTATATATAGCACATGTAAGGTCTTCATACGTTGTAGTTTGTTTAAAGCGGGACTGCCAGATCAGGATATGTTTCTTGAAGAGAGAGAATGACATTGAATCATCTATGTATTTCTCTCTAACAAATGTATTGACATGATATGGGTATAACATTGTAATACAATGTTGCCAAACTACACATGACTCTGTTGTCGCTTTCTCATCTCTGCATAAGTCTGGTGTCACCCTCTTTTGTTGACTGTTGAGTTGTGTTCCAAGGAAATGGTGCTTAGCTCTGATGGCTAGGCATAGGAGGCTGGTTTGTGTTGCTGGCCTCTCAGTGCACTGTGCTAGCCCAGAAGAATAGGATCCTGGAACTCCTGCCAACAGATATGACTCCATGGCAGAAGGCCCCTTGCTCTCTGAGCTTGTGAAAGAGCCTTATGTTTGAACAGATTGCTCTTTGCCAAGAAACAAGAAGATGATTAAAGAGAGCGTACAAATCTAGAAAGCTTGACTTGCACATGAACAAGCACGTTGTGCTTTATAAGCACAGCATCAACACAAATGCAGCTTCTGCCAAAGCCCAAAAGAACAGAAAATGTTGAGTTTGGGGTTTGTGTTTGTGCTCCAAGATTTTTTGGTTGGCTTGGTGGTACATTTACACGTTTTAGTGCAATCACAAGCCCATGCGAAGAAGCCAGTTGTTGGTCACCTGTCCTTGTTAAGACAATTTACAATGACTATCGCACTAAACAAATGCTCGTACCCCAACTGTGGTGTTAGGGTAGGATTGAAATTCACACAACGGTTACCTGGAGGAAAATGGGGGAGGGTCATGGTTTTAACATTTCTGTCATGGGGAGGTTTTAGCTTTTTTTCAATCTAGTCCAAGGGAGGGTCATGTCATTTGTAATGGATGAAATGTAAATATTTCTCAGTGTTTTAGAAGTAGTTGTTTATTAGGCTATATATCGTTGTGTGTCCGAATTCCGGACCTCATCTCTGATTCTCCGCTGGGCGCGCAATATCAAGTGTGCCTATAGGATATTTAGTGTAGTCTCAATCAAATGATCCATAGCCTATAGGCTATAAGCTACGAAGTGCATGCTCGGAGAAGCACATAGCAAAGTTATATGTCGAAGATAGCGGGACGGTGTAAATTAAACTAGGGTGCGTGACACACTGCAGTGGATAGTCCAACCCTGAGCCCCAGCCTGCTCTGCTCTGGCTGATCAAATACGTTTTTGTGTGCTACCGAACACATGGCTGTGCTGTGTAGGCCTATGTGGCAGTTCAGGAGGAGAGTCAAGCTTCCTCAGATTATACTTGTTTTTTTTTATTAGGCCTACTCTAAAAAATGCACTATCTTGTACACAGACTAGCCTATAGACTATGTTCGGTTCAGTTTGAGAAGGAGAGCACGAAGGTGAGGAGGACCGGAGTGCAACTTTGATAGCTTGCTACTACTATAATAGATTTTAATAACAACAACATGTTTGTTGCCATGATGTATTTGTCAGAGTTATTGACCTCACAATAAGCCAGATTGTAGTAATACATATTGTGGTGCTGAAACTCGAAACATCAGCTGTGACACAAGCAATCGGAAATGGACAGCTCATGGTACTGAAAGTAGGCACATTAGAGTAGGCATAATTCAGTTAAACGGTCTTCATTTTAATTAGACTACTAACAACCAGAGGGCTTTGTGTTGGAGCCTATTTCTTCCTATTTTAGAAAATGTTGCTATAGGCTGCTATATCCATAGATTTGTTGGTCAATTCCTCTGACCACCATGCACTCTTTAAATAGCCTACGTCCGTGTCAGTGAAGGACTGTCAAGTTAAAACCAAAAATTGAATTAAGGGGGTATGAGAGTGTATGCCATAGTTCTACCTTTAATTAAAGAAAATGGCAAAAAGCAAAGGCCTACCCCTTGTTAGCTTACGATTCTGAAGAAAATAAAACAGATTTGATTATATAACGTGATCTATAACAGCGCTTTGGTCCGTGATCCTTTAGGCTAGAAACAAGCTGTAAAATCTGTGGGAAAGAGGTGACTCTCATTGTCCAATTCTGTCACTATCTATTGATTAACCTATTCACTTTCTGTATAATAGAAGATGATTAAACCCAGACAGCTTTTAAGGAAACACTTATTATCTCGTTGGTCTGTCTGGGATGGAAAGGTAGGCCTACTCTGTCTGGGCTGTAAAGCTAGGCCTACTCTGTCTGGGGTGTAAAGCTAGGCCTACTCTGTCTGGGCTGTAAAGCTAGGTCTACTCTGTCTGGGCTGTAAAGCTAGGTCTACTCTGTCTGGGCTGTAAAGCTAGGTCTACTCTGTCTGGGGTGTAAAGCTAGGCCTACTCTGTCTGGGGTGTAAAGCTAGGCCTAACTTTTGAAAGTACCATGCTCAGATTCCTAATAATGTCTAAGATTTATTTATTTGCAAACAGGGACAGTTTCATTGCAAACAAGACACACTGATGGCATTGGAGTAATATGATTAGATGGGCCCATCTCTCTGTATGTTCTTAGCCTGTCATTTCTGTCATTTGTGTGGTATTCTGCTAATATGTAAAATTATGTAGAATTGCATGACATTTTGATGAAATGCTATTTTTTCTCGGACCTGCAAATAAGATCATAGATTCATGCATTGCTTTGTTATAAAGGAGATCTTTCCACCCCTACTCTTGTCCAGGGTAAACAGTAGACATGTTCCCTGCTATTTTAATTATTATTTTGGGTATAGGGGAGGGTTACCTGATTTTTTTGTTCAAGCGTTAAGGGAGGGTTTAGGTCAAATATATTTTGCTCAAGGGAGGGTAATCCATTTTCATTTCAGAGAAGTCCCATTTTCTCCATGTAACCTTTATTATAAATAAAATGTACTCCCTTAGCTTGACAACTTAATCCATGTGTCAAGTGATTTGTGGCTCTGTTGTTTAAAGGCTACAACTAGGGGGACGATTCAATTTTCTTTATCCCTGGTCTTTTACAGATAAAATACAGCCCCAGCCATGTAAAGAAAATATTTTACGGGAGCAGGGTCAACTTCATGTATTTCCACACCAATTCTCCTCGTCTGAACTGATCAGACAGACCAGCAGAATGCCAGTATGGGCTAGTTGACGTTGCACATCCCTACTGCCTTGTTATATTCCCTAATCGAGAAAACATCCTTTCATTTTTTATTTTACATCAGACAAGCCAGTCTCCTTCAACAGAGTCCACTGACAATACACATTTGTGTTAGGCATCTTGGTTGGCCTATCTACTATAAATGGTCTACTTGAACACGTACTGTAGTGTAGACATTGCACACAAATGGCTCTATCCGTTGTGGACAGTTCAGTTGACTCAGAGATGGCCCTAACTGTTTCATTGTTACATTGCTAGGTCATAGGGAGAAGACCATTGCAGACAGGGATTTTACAACTCACTCACCATGAACCCCCCCCCTCACAGAACTGGATGTTGTTGAATGCTAAATATAACCAACCTCATCAGATGTGAAACAGTTTATCAATGACATGCCGCCCTCGGCGTACAATATGTAGTCTTCTTTGGTGTAGGTTCTGGTTTTCTAGAATGCTGTGCCATCGCAAGTGTTAATCGTGGGAAACCAATTGCTAATGTAAGGTCTCCAAAAGAACACTGCAAACATGCTCTACGGTCAAGCTATGGCATTGTTTCCATGCACAGTATTGAAGCTAGAGAACCTACTTTGGATTTGGCACGCTTGAATGAGTTCTTCCAATAAAGTTTTATAGCAATCAGTCTAGCATTTGTCACTTACACCTGGAAGGCTAGTGGGTAACAGCTGTAGAGAGAATCAGCTCACGCAGTAGTCTCCTCTATCAGAAACATGTGACTCCAAAGGTAGTGACATCCACATGCTGGCTTTAAAACCTGCGTGATCTGACCTAAACTGCGTAGGCACCAACGCTGCCACCATTTACCGCTCCAACCCCAGGGTCGTGCTCAGTAGAGAACACCAAAAGATTTGCAACAAACAACGAAAATTATTGTTTAGTACTTTTCTTTTCACTCTGTTTCAAAACATTTTCTCCCTACTGGACACAATACCAGGACAGCATAAGGATGTTATTGGGCTCAAAATCAACTAATCAATTCCCACAGAAGAACCTAACTTGTTGAAAGTCACTGTAATGAGCTCAACAAAGAAGCCTGCCTCAAGTTTCTTTGCAGAACGGGAACAATAGAGGTCCTTATCTTTTGTCTGCAACTTTGGTGCCAGTTTCAGCTCCAAAATGTGGATCTTGTCATTTTCATCTTCGTCTCTGGCCTCAGTGTCTGAAGTTGAGCTTTGGACAGTGGACAGA
The DNA here is from genome assembly GCF_013265735.2 of Oncorhynchus mykiss. Taxonomy (NCBI): domain Eukaryota; kingdom Metazoa; phylum Chordata; class Actinopteri; order Salmoniformes; family Salmonidae; genus Oncorhynchus; species Oncorhynchus mykiss. Next base: position 11,047,514 of record NC_048586.1, on the reverse strand, counting down.
GAACGTTCATTGCGAGCCAAAATAGTGGCCTCTGCCCCCAGGGATTATGTCACACCCAGCAATTGTGTGGTGGTGAAGGTTGACCCAGAAAAAGGCAGCGTCTGTCCATGTGGCTTGTCAAAAAAACAAAACTCAGATGTGTAATGAGACCTCAGACCAAAATTAGGCTTGCACAGGAGAGCAGCTGCATGTAGCATCGCGATAGTGTGCTTTCAACTGCTGTCAAACATTTATTTTACCTCAAAGGAGAAATGTCTTTGGTGCAGCAGTTGCGAGAGGGGGAGTGGGGTCAGTATACCTATGCCCTACTTGGAAGGGACTCTCATCCCTACTGAACAAGTGTTCCTTTAATTTTCAATCCCTGAATTGTTCCTGCTGCTATTTGCTTCTATTTTAAACTCTTGTTTTTTTTGTTGCACTATACATATTTGTTGCACATTGTACCTTAGAAAAAGTTATTTCCTGTAAGTTGCTGATTGAGTTTGAATTCAGTGCCAGAGGAGACCGCAATTGTACGGCCCAGATACAAGGTTCAAAACAGGAACCAACAATACATACTGAACAAAGCAGTAGCATGGTCTCCTTGTCCAACCAAAGTTGTAATTTATCAGTACAAAAGGGTGTGTTAAAAATGATACCACCTGAATATGATTACACTATTTATAATGAGGTCCAGCATTTTCATTTAAGCAGAAAGAAAAGCACCCTGCTAAATTTCCCCTCTGAATCCTTTGTTTTGAAGATGTAATGAAGACATCTCCTATTAATGGTGGAATCAAAATCTGCTTTGACTGGTAGTAGCCATCTAAAAGTGTCAATAAAGTGTATGGAAATAATGTCATTCTAGATACATTGTACATGACTATGATTTGACTATCCACCAGCACTTACAGTGCATTCGGAAAGTATTCAAACCCCTTGACTTTTTCCGCATTTTGTTACGTTACAGCCTAATTAAAAAATGGATTAAAATCAATCTTCACACAATACCCGATAATGAGCAAAGCAAAAACAGATTTTTAGAAATGTTTGCAAATGTAAAAAAAATATATAAAATAAGTATTCAGACCCTTTACTCAGTACTTGGTTGAAGCAGCATTGGCTGCGATTACAGCATCAAGTCTTCTTGGATATGACGCTACAAGTTCGGCACACCTGTATTTGGGGAGTTTCTCCCATTCTTCTCTGCAGATCCTCTCAAGCTCTGTCATGTTGGGTGGGGAGCGTCACTGCACAGCTATTTTCAGGCCTCTCCAGAGATGTTCGATCGGGTTCAAGTCCGGGCTCTGGCTGGGCCATTCCAGGACTTTCAGAAACTTGTCCCGAAGCCACTCCTGTGTTGTCTTGACTGTGTGCTTAGGGTCGTTGTCCTGTTGGAAGGTAACTTTCACCCCAGTCTGAGCGCTCTGGGGCAGGTTTTCATCAAGGATCTCTCTGTACTTTGCTCCGTTCATCTTTTCCTCGATCCTGAATAGGCTTCCAGTCCCTGCTGCTGAAAAACATACCCACAGCATGATGCTGCCTCCAACATGCTTCACTGTAGGGATGGTGCCAGCATTCCTCCAGACGTGATGCTTGGCATTCAGGCCAAAGAGTTCTATCTTGGTTTCATCAGACCAGAGAATCTTGTCTCTCATGGTCTAAAAGTCCTTTAGGTGCCTTTTGGTAAACTCCAAGCGGGCTATTGTGTGCCTTTTACTGAGAAGAGGCTTGCGTCTGGCCACTCTACCATAATGTCCTGATTGGTGGAGTGCTGCAGAGATGGTTGTCCTTCTGGAAGGTTCTCACATCTCCACAGAGGAACTCTGGAGCTCTGTCAGAGTGACCTTTGGGTTCTTGGTCACCTCCCTGATCAAGGCTTTTCTCCCCCGATTGCTCAGTTTGTCCGGGTGGCCAGCTCTAGGAAGAGTCTTGGTGGTTCCAAACTTCTTCCATTTAAGAATGATGGAGGCCACTGTGTTCTTGGGGACCTTCAATTCTGCAGAAATGTTTTGGTACTGTACCCCGACACAGTCCTGTCTCGGAGCTCTACGGACAATTCCTTCGACCTCATGACTTGGTTTTTGCTCTAACATGCACTGTGGGACCTTATATAGACAGATGTGTGCCTTTCCAAATCATGTCCAATCAATTGAATTTATCACAGGTGTACTCCAGTTAAGTTGTAGAAACATCTCAAGGATGATCAATGGAGACAGGATGCAGCTGATCTCAATATCAAGTCTCACAGCAAAGGGTCTAAAAACCTGTTTTCGCTTTGTCATTATGGGGTATTGTGTGTAGATTGATGAGGATTAACATTTATTTGATACATTTTAGGATAAGGCTGTAACGTAACAAAATGTGGAAAATGGGAAGGGGTCTGAATACTTTCTGAATGCGCTGTATAGTGGCACTATCTCCACATACATTTTAGTTGAGGTTGTTACAGGACTACTGATAACAAATCAACATGTTCTTCTTACACTGCATTGCCCTCCAGCTGTGTTGGAGGGCAATTCAGTGTTTGAGTTGTGCCCCAATGTGCAAGCATTTTGTAAGGCCAGTCGATGTGGAATTCAATGTGCTCCAATGACTGTACATTTTGTTTAGATCTCTACAGGCTCTTGGTCTGGATCATGTATTCCTACCTGTAATATAATTACTCAAGTGCAATGTTCCATTTATTTTATTTGTATTTTATTTACCCTATATTTTACCAGCATCAGACCCATGGTTGGCCAGTATCATGGCTAAAAGATGACAGAGGACTTCCTGCTCCGTTATCACTATGCTATCGCATACCCCCTGACCCCCGGATTAGCAGCACCTTTACTCAACACCTAGGATCTTGTAAAGGTGTAATTTCAGAGGGTGTTCTGTGCTAGTTCATGGACTGTGAGTCAATGAGAATTTGAGCAGCTCATTGTTCTGGTGCATTTTCCACCCCAAGTTGCATGACTGTAAACTCAAAAAGACCAGCCGAGAGAGAGAAAAAGAACTGAAAGAAGAGTGGCTTATCGTTCACTTTTAGGCTTCCTGGCTGAAAGAAACTTCCCACTGGGCACAGACGTCAATTCAATGTCAATTCAACATCTATTCCACGTTCTTTCAATGTAATTTCATTGAAATGATGTGGAAACAATGTTGATTCAACCCGTGTGTGCCCAGTGGGTTGGGATATCCATGAAGCATAATTGCCCCGCACACATGTACATTTTTAAACAGAGGCATATCGGTTGCACCTCCTTTGCCTGTTCCGTTCCTCTTGTCTTAATGAAAACTTTAGTGAGAACAAGGGGAGAGATACCAATACCTTGTCAGCCTGGGCTTAATGGAGGGGGCTGCATGTGACCGTGCTGTCTTGGCTGGAGGCCAGCGTCCTGGCAGTGTTTCAGTACTTAAACACAGGCCTACTAAGCCTCCTTTACAAGCTGGGGACCCTAAGCATGGAAAAACTGAGTTTTTGCCGCTGCAGTGAAGAGCCCACTTCAGAAAGTACAAATTTGGTGGTTTAGAAACAGAGAGGGCGAGAGAGAAAAAGAGAGCGGGAGAGAGAGAGACTCCATTGTCTGCAAACAGGCTACACTCTGGGTATTGTTGGCTAAAGATGGGTACATTCTGTCTCCATGTCTTTGAATTGCAGGGACAGATTGTGAATTGGAAGCACAACAGCACTTCATTTACTCTGGGCAAGGAGTATGATGTACTAAAATAAACACTACATTTTGTTATAATAATAATATACATTTAAACGGTTGATGGATTTTCATTTTCGCCATCGAATATGAAGCAAACGTCTGCCATCCCATATTTCAATAGAACATCCAATGTAACGTCCAATATTTCCTCACAAGCTTATACACACAAGTAACACCAAACTCTCATCCCTCACTTGAGCTAATGAGCCTGTTCACAAATCCTACTGCTAATGTAATTGGAGTGCAATGATGTCAGTGTGCTGACATTTCTCAATCTAATATTTCTCCACCCAAATCATATTAGGCTGAATGTGAATACATGTCATGGATCATGTCTTTCTGGAAGATACTCAAATGTTTTGGATCTCACATGTAAAGTAGGTCATTGATGTAGTGTGTGTTGCATTTGTAAAATGGAAGGGGGATTACATTCTCCGGTTTGTTTGTAACCCTGAAAATGGCTTGCAAAATCACAGAATCATTCATGAAGGCTTGAAACACACATGCAGCATTGTCATCAGTGGTACTTTGAATAGTGATCAAATGAAGGATTCTTCCCACAGCATCCAGGCATCGAGCACGTAGGAAAGCTCATTTGACATACTTATTTATAGCGTTTTATAGCCCTGGCGGTCTGAGCAGGGAGAGTCGAGGACGTATCCAAACACAGAGACGCCTGCCAAGTCATGAGTTGTGAGATTACTTTCAAAGCGAGGACGGCAGTTCAGAAGCCAGGGTCCCAATTCCGGTAATCACCCTCCTCCCTTCATCCCCCAACTCACCTCCTCCCAGACACCCCTGCTGTGTCCCGACTCTTCAGACATCAATTCTCTGGAATATACCGCTCAGTGGTCACATACCTCTATTTTTGTCCCCAAGGTGGCCATGTACAAAGTCCAGACCACTAGTCTATACTTAATTAAGATAACACGAAAACATGGTTATGTTTCAATTATTTTTTTATGGTCCCACTCTTCAAATGTCTGTCGATATATTGCGGTTGTCTCTCCCCAACAATACTATGCACATTCAACCACTACTCCGGTTGGGCCAGCCCTCCTCATTGCCACCAATGACCTGTGGGTTTCTTTGCTAGATAAATATATCCCCGGTCATCTACTGGCACTGCGGCCGCCTACCAGTTGGGGCCTGGCAAAGTCCCATAACAGTGCCTTGTGTGCTTACGATAGACTAAGCAAAGACAGGAGAGGAGCACTCATCTCTTTGGCCTCAGAGAGCCTCATGCAGGCTAGGGCTCTTGGCTTATGGGGGCTGAGCCCATAGGAGGGACTGGAGGAGAGGGGATAAGGGATCAGGACCCCAAATCGCTAGCCTGGTGGGAACTTCAAATGTACCTCTAGGACTGTAGTGCCCCCTGGGGAGTGGGATGGGGTAGGGTAGGGGGAGAGCACTGGTCTTTCTGCCTGGCTTCAGGCTATTTTACATTATTATGTTATGTTTCTTAATATGAAGTTATACTTTACATTCAGCCTACGATGTGTCCACCTCTGCCATAGGCTTCAGTTGCCATGGATCCTCAGTTACCATGACATCAACATCTGATCTGTGAGAGATGTGAAAGTCTGCAAGAATTGCCAGAGAAGTATTTTATTGCCAAAATGGCTCATGATCAACCAAATAAGCCATTGTTTCGCTCAAAATGCCACACACTTTGTTGTAGAGATGTCTTAGAGACACAAGGTCAAGAATGTAGCCAGCATGACACAGAAGTTTTAAGCTTTTGTCATTTTTGGCCAGCGTTCAGACATGTTTACTTTCTTTCCTTCTGACCTCCATTAGTTGATGATGGCTGTTTGTATGGTGGAGAAGGGGTGAGGTGGTGGAGGAGGTACAGTAGTTTATCAGCTGTTGATCCTTGATCCTGACCCCTCCTTTGTAAACAATGCAAAAGCAACATTTCTGGGAACAAACTCTGGGAAAAAGCATCTGGGAGTACATATCTTCCTTTGTGCAGGAAAAGCTTTTAGGTGGGGGTAATGTGACAAGTATGCACTGTTTTAGTTCATGTTGATGACACACCCATTGATACAAATATTTTTTCCGTGTGTAGATCATGAGTCTCGGGAACACGAGGACACCCTGACAACCGAAATAATGGAGGACCAACTGCACCCTGCTAAAGTGCCGCTCCTCCCCAAGCAGGACGTCATCAACAGCAAGAAGATCCAGGCCATGCGCAAGGACAAGGACCGCAAGCGGGCGCAGGCCAAACTGCGCTCCATTGGGCCCATGGACTACTCCCCACTCCCCATTGACAAGCATGAGCCAGAGTTTGTAAGTATAAGAGTGGAGAGTAGGAAAGATGGGGTCTAACGCTAATATTGTGCTAATGCTGATGCTTGCTAGTGTGCATCTTCAACTCTGGTCCTAGGAGAGAGAACTGACTGTGCAAGAATTTGTTCCACCCATGGTGCTAACACTGGGAACTAACGTTAGTTGTATCGTTCCTCCACAGGGTCCTTGCAGGAGGAAGCTGGATGGGATCATCCAGGGAATGAAGGACACATCCCGTGTCATGGCCCTGTCCTTGTACCTCCCCAACTGTGACAGAAAGGGCTTCTTCAAACGCAAACAGGTGAGAACTATCCCTCCGTCATCATCCTTATTCATGGTTTAACATAGACCAGTTGTATACTGATGTGCCTCTTCAGATCCACATTGGCGCCAAAATAATATTTGTTCTTACAATGTCTTTCTCTCGCTCATTCTCTCTTTCCCTCCCTTGTGCTGCTGCACATTGATCGCTCCCACAGTGCAAACCCTCTCGCGGCAGGAAGCGGGGCATCTGCTGGTGCGTGGACAAGTACGGCGTGCAGCTGCCCGGTACAGACTACAGCGGGGGAGACATCCAATGCAAGGACCTAGAGAGCAGCAGCAACAACGAGTGAATAGGCTGCTCCAACCCCATCCCGATCACCTGACCCAGGGCCCCGCCTCCTCCTTTCCCTCCTGCCTGTCTGCTCCGCCCTCCAGTCACTTTTTGAGATTTTCAAAACAAAAAAAATATATAAACATCAAATGAACGAAAGGACAGGCTTGAAAAAAGGACACCTGAAATCTCTTTTTTTTGTGTGACTGTGTGCTCATCTCTTAGTAGACGGAACCCAGGAGGTTTTAAGCCCTTGTTTGACCCTCGGGCCCCTCCCCCACTAAGAGCTGGGAACCACACTAATGATTCATGAAAATATATACTTGTGTTGATATATTTTTATAGAAGCTGGGGTGTAAGCACCAAACTTTGTATCATGTAAAGCTAACATAAAAGCGATGAAAAAACGAAAATAAGGCATGCTGATTATAAACGGGACTGTTTTGATCTTTCACATCTATTGCTATTGAGGTGTCAGAGGAGATAGCTGGACCTTCTATTGGCAGAGGTATTTGTTTTTTTGTTTGGTTGCTTTCCAAAAAAGAAAATAGGGAGCATGTGATAGGGTCTTTCTGAGACAGTTGACTCTATTTGGGTATTTGGTTCTGTCACAGCACTTATGAATAGGGGAACCTGCTTGGATATGTGTAACTTCACTAAGTTTGTGTGGGCGTGCATGTATGTGTGTTTGAGTGTGTGTGTGTGTGAGAGAGAGAGAGAGAGGGAGTGAGCCTTTAACACAAGAATGTCATTTTTCTTTCTCTTTTCGTCTTGTCACAACAACATAACAAGCATTATTGCTGGTGCTTGAAGTAGTCTTGAGGATGGATTTCTCCCACTATTCTATGAAACCTATGTATCTGGGAAAATGGAGAGTGTTTGACATAATAAGCAGCTCATTACAGACGAACCTATGTAAGTGACTCTTTGACTCTGTAGCTAGCCTGATATGCCAACTGTGCCTATTGTTAACAGACACTGCCATGCAGGGTAACACAGAACTTAATGGAGAACACTGCCCCTACTGGTGAAGGGAATACTGCCTCAAAGTGCCCATTCTCTCATCTGATCAGACCTGTGCTCAGCAAGACTCCATTGGTCCCAACTACCTGGACTTAAAGAATATTGAATGTGGCTGAACAATCATGCAGTCCCCCCCAATAACTAACAGCAGTAATGCATTTTATTGCTAAAGTCTGGACAAAAATTGGGAGAACAAGGGGAAAAAAGCATGCTGTAGACTTGCATTCACCAGTGAGGCTAGATGTTTACTCTTTGTGTCTCAGTTGCTCGAGGGTGTAGTCTTGTATGGTTTTGTTTGTGCTGTTTTCTTTGCCTTCAGTGAAGTAACAACCGCCCACTTTTGAGCCATGTTCCTTAACCAAGTGGTCCCCTAACAATGCTACGGTGTAACCTTGGTGTATTACTTTTACCTACAGATTAATGAATGTTCTTTTTTTTTTAAACAAACAACTACAATGTACTGGTGCTTGGAAAAGGACGTGTGTATTTTAGCCTGTAAACAATTTGAATAGTTCCATGACATCATCCTTATTTGAATATGAGACAGTCAAAAAAAAGCTATACCCCATCTATATCCTTCCCTCTTTGCTTTGCATGCCGCACCCCAAAATTGTTCCCTCTTTCTCACACAACTTGTTTTTCAGCACAACACAACATTACTTGCATCGGAAATGGTGAGCAGTTTTCCTTCCGCTGAAGGGAGGCATCATTGAACACTACCTACAGGGTCAGTTGAAAGAGTAGTTTATGTCCGTCTGTGTGCAAGTCGCAGTGCCTTCCTACATGCAAATCCACGTTTGAATAGTGATGCAAATGCAACGTGGTAGCTGTCTAAGTTACAGAGACCCTGCTCATGCTGAGAGGCCCCAGAGTAGTTGTTCTTGGTGTAGTCCAGACAAAGGGTAACTCTATAGGATGTGACATAGCCCTTGTAATCGTGTCACAGTCACATTATGAATCCGTTGCTAATCCCTCTCTGTGGGCAAGGCGGACCAGAATACCCCTTCTGTCTCTTATTTTCAAACACACTGATAAGCTAGAACATTGCTTTCAAAGTTGACTGCCAATGTATTCGATTGCCAGAAAATATAAGCCAAGTGATATTACAATTCCGAGTTAGCACTAGCAAACTGCTGCTGCTTCTCTCTCCCAGTAGTCAGAGAAGAGATGTACAAGGCATTACTAGCCATCAGATCCTATTCCACAGCGTAAGTGGTCATAGTTACTCTAGCCACGGAGTGGGAGGCAGGGGGAAAGGCCATCAGCAGACAACTAATTAAAGAGCTTTTACTCCAGCCTCAGTTGAGTCTGTGAACCAACCATTACGTAATATTATCCGTTTGGACATACAGATGTGATGGATAGGATACTCTTGATTTTTATGGCTCATAATGGCAACGAGATGCTGTAACACTAACAATGGGGTCAATGCGTTCAGGCCTATAGCTTTATACCCTCATTTACTATGAGACAGAATTAGTGGGGAAAAAGTCACTATATCCTGCTACCCTTCACATCCAAAATGCCTTCTTATATGGAGGTGAACTATTCAGCCCCTGTGGCAAATCACTAGATCCTCCTATACCCAATGCAGCTTGGCACCCTTCCCCACCACCCCAGTCCACTTTGAAAGAAAGCAGCTTGCACTTACTGTATAGAAGTTAAAACAACTACAATATTAATACCGACAGACAATGTCCTGTAATAGTGTTGCTTGTGTATAAAAACAAACAAGCTAAACATTTACTGTGATTCAGAATCAGGCCTCTGCAAGGCCTTCTGGGTAATCGTTGACAGGGGCTTATATGGCCCATGCCTGGGACCTCCATCACCAACGTCCAATAAGGAAAAGGAGATCATAACACACAGTACCATACATTAGCAACCACACAACTGTCCCGCTTTGATCTAACTGTTCTCATGGACTCTAGCACACAGAGAGTGAGAGAGAAAGAATGACAGAGTGAGAGAGCGAAAGCAAGAGACAGAGCACCATGGACAGGGGTCATGTTCAGGGCCTAGCCACACACCACCCCATCACGGAGGGGTCACCAATCGCATGACAGTAGATACAGTTAGGAAAAGAGACAAGGAGACCTGGGAATCTGAGGAACAGGAATGCAGCTAGCGACTGATGTTTAGATGTTGACTCCCTCTCCAGCTTCAATGTTCACCTTCCATTTTAAGAGCAGTCCATCAGAAGCCTATTGAACTTGGCCATCCATAATGATGCAGTCTAACTGGGCATTTTCAAAATTAAGATTTGCCAAGGCTATCTTGGTTCAAAGAAAATGTGGATAAGGGCATTGAATAATTTGAGGTCTAATCAACAAATTGACACAATTCAACCAAGCTGCGAATTGTGCAAATTCTCAATACATTTTCTTTGTGGTATGGCGTTAGATTGAGGTGTTGGAGAGGTTGAGTTTTAAAGTGTCTTCAGATTCCTAGTCTTCAACCTGGTTATAGACTCATACAGTTCATACTACAATAGTAACTACAGCTTTTTTTTTCTGAATGCATAACGTTTTTATGGATGAAACGAGACAAAATCAATTGGTTATCTTAATAACATATGGTGTTAACTGGCTTGTGAAAAAAGACCCATTGGTGCCGGAGGATTGTTACAAGAAATGGTCAGCATTTGGAACTCTTCATGAAACAAATATCAAAAAAGACAAAAAAATCTCAAATTATTAAAGTGAATATCACTGTGTAATATTTATTCAACATGTAATTTATGTACTCTTTTAACCTTTGTCTTTTTTGTTATGATAAAGCATTTATTTAAATAAAGTTATGTATTCATTTAAAGACTTAGTAGTGATGTGTTTTTGTGATGTGCAGTGTGGCCTCAAGACCTCAAAACCTACTTCTAAAAATGGTTTATCTCAAAACTATTTTCATGCTATTCCAAGGCACTAACATATAGTCATATACCAAAAATACAGTACAGCCATACAAGGGGGACATATAGGGAGTATACTGTATGTGGGTTAGTGGAGGTTTGAAAAACCTGACCACAACAACTTAGGTTCTCAGAGTAATCCTAGCTATTCAAATGAGCCCATACAAATAGTTCACTCCTTGTGCCGACGCCCCCAGATTAAGCTGGCTAGAACCAATGAAAATACTTCCATGTTGTTACCAGGAGCAGTGTGAATGGGGCCTAAGGGTGTGGTGATCAGATATGACATGATGAGGACATGCTGTATCTACAGACACTGGCCGTGATATCTGCTGCACGATTGTGGTCTTGCTTTTGTATACTGCAATGGGGATATCACTTTTGACTGAGGACTGATCACACTTGCCCTGGTCATGGAAATGACTCAAAGCACAATACCCCATCCCATAACATACATATACCCAATGTTGATGAATATAATCTATATTTAAAGGGGAAATCCACAGTTGAAACAATAAGAAAAAGTTATCCCCACCAATGTTTTGATAAAAAGCTGAGGGATGGAGAAATGTACAGACAGAGCTACAGTACGGATGCAAGGACTGACCATCCACGACATGAAATAGCTTTAACCATGTTTTGAGGCTTTACAGTATATGTTTACAAATATGTTGTTGACAAACATTGGAATAAAACAAACTTATATTTTGGATTCTGATGGGACAGTTATAAGCTCTGCTTATATTTTTCAAGAATCAATGGTTATGTATCATTAAGTCCAACAAAGGATGTAGCATCTGAAGATTTCTGCTTTAAGGACTGGAAATAATACAGGGTTTGTAAAGACTAAATTACTGGTTACCCATAATATAAACGGTACAAGTTAATACTGGCTGACTGAATAAATCCATCCAGTCGATGCAAATTTAATCAGATGCCATAAACTTAACTGTATGCAAACTATTAAAATCCAGTGTAAAGACTTGGGAGACGATTCTAGACCCGAATTAAGCGAGTGTAAACTTTTCACACTTTTCCCTCTGTGTATTCTGACCTTGAACTTTAATAAAGCATGAGAATTGCATGCTATTCACTCGCTATTCTTTCGAGGTGGAGATCAAATAAATGAAGGTGAGTCTACAATTGCGGCGTATTCTGACCTTGATTAAAAAAATATATAATTCCACACATTTTACGCGTGAGGAAACCCTTGAATACGGTCTAGCGCAGGGTTTCCAGTACTCAGTCTGATTCCGTTGATTCAAATCATCAAAACTCAGTCTGATTCCGTTGATTCAAATCATCAAAGCTTGATGATGAGTTGGTTATTTGAATCACCTGTGTAGTGCTAGGGCAAAAACCAAAACCGAGATTGGGAAACCGTAGTCTAGTGAACCTACCGGTTCCAAATGGAAAAAGCGTTTGCAAGTGTTTTGTTTGTTGTTGATATAACACCATTCTCCATCATTTAAATTGTATAGCCTTTTAGGGAAACGGGATACCTAGTCAGGTGCACAACTGAATGCATTCAACTGAAATGTGTGTTCCACATTTAACCTAAACCCTCTGAATCAGAGAGCTGCAGGGGTTGCCTTAATCAGTGCATGGGAAGCAGTTGTTGGGGTGTTAATTGCCTTGCAGATTTTTCCAACTTGCCAGTTCAAATATTCAAACCAGCAACCTTTCAATTACTAACCCAATGCTCTTAATAGCTAGGGTACCTGCCACCCTTTTAACTTGCAAGGGCACTCTTGAATGTCTTAATTATAACATACCCCTACTTTCTCAGTTTTCTATTTCTATCATGTTAAATATTAGCCACTATGAGTATCGACCGTCAGTAGCCCTAATAACCACACCTATTCAACTGCCATTTTACTGTTCCCTTCAGTTGGTATAGCTTACATTATCATTCCATTTAATTACATTGCTTAGTTTACCTAACTTCCTCTGTAAAAGTTGTCACGGCTGTGTGGTTGTTGCTGAGGATCATTAGTTTTATTTTATTTTTTATTTATTCTTTATTTTCCATTTACAATGAACAAAAACAACAACATAGTGACAACAAACATCCAAACATGACAATAAACAATAGATGGGGGAGGTTGAGGGTAGGTAGCCTGGGTCCAACCAGGAAACACAGGATACCCAGCGAGCCCTACCACAGCAAGCCAGGCATCCTGTGTGACCTGGCAGTAGTCAGTGTCATATGTATTGTTCGCTTGACTGATAGGAAGGCCAGTGCAATTATGTGTTGCATGGTTCTAGGTTGGATATTGTCCACCCTACTTCCTAGCAAGCACACTACAGGACATATTGAGATATATAGATTTAAAATTCCAGACAACATATCAACTACCTCAGTCCAAAATCTTTTGACGGCTGGACATTTCCAGAACATACTCATTAGTGTACCAACCTCACCACAGCCACGCCAAGACAAATCTGAAAGGCTTTGATCCCTTTTTTTCAACCTGTGCTGTAATATAAGCCCTATGTAATATAATATATAATATAAGCCCTATGTAAGATCTTCATTTGATTAATTTTATACCTTACACAATTGAACATTGCTGTTGTGTTTTTCCATAATGCATTCCACGGTAGTGGGGTGAGACAAATCCTGTTCCCAACGTAACTGAGTAGAGATGTTGCTGTTTGGGGAGGAGAAGAGAACAAGCTTATAAGGCAGAAACCATGCTTCTTCCATTAGCAGCACTCCTCAGTTTGTTGTCCATCACACTTTTAGATCTCACATCAATACCAGTTGAGGAAATACATTTTATTATTGATGAGGATCATTAGTAACAAGTAGGCTAATTAAATTGTTATGGAGCAGAGCACAGACCAAGCCATAACAGTTTGAACCCGACGCATGGTTCATTACTTGACTGTGTCATCACACAATTCCATGGTTAGTGCAGGCAATAGACGAGTGTATAGTCCACTATTGTACACTATACGCCCTATTGTAATTCTATGTACACACATTTTCCATCATTACCATGGGTTGAACAACAGCTCAGGCTTTGGGCTCCCGAGTGGTGCAGGGGTCTAAGGCACTGCATCTCAGTGCTAGAGGGTTCACTACAGACACCGTGGTTCGAATCCAGGCTGTATCCCAACCGGCTGGGATTGGGAGTCCCATAGGGGGGCGCAGAATTGGCCGGTGTATGCCGTCATCGTAAATAAGAATTTGGTCTTAAATGACTTGGCTAATTATATAAAAAAACTGAATGTGGCATTTTTCTGAAATAATCACAACACTGTTTCCTTTCTTACATGCGTAAAGGCTCTCCAAACTTGTTTTTTCTGATTCATGACTACTTTCCTAAACCTAAATGATCTGTCAAATCAGAGTATTTTACAATCTACCAATTGGTGCTGAAACAGAGATGAAAATGCATATATTTAAATGGCTTTCATTCACTGATCCCTAATATTCTGAACCTGTTCTCTCAATATATTCAATATAGTCTGTTGACAAAATCCTAACTAAAGGGTACACCTTATTTACAGGGATGGCTTAACCCAATGAGTCCTACTCTAACACTGGGACTCATCTTACCCCTTTTAAACATTGTGTGTTTGAACTACATACTTCTGGGTTGCACCATTGATGGGGGCTGAGCTAGAGTGGTGTTTGTGAGACAAGGACGGATCCCGAAGAGGCCTGAGAGAGGGTCTTTTATACAAAAAATAATGTGGAGTCTGAATGGTTTGAGCTACAACCTATTAAAAGCTATCTATGAAAAGGTGAGCGAAAACAGGGTTTTAGATATTTTTACAACTGCATAAAGTCAAAAATGTAATACCTTGTTTCCATAAGTATTCAGAACATTTGCTATGAGACTTAAAATTGAGCTCAGGTGCATCCTGTTTCCATTGATCATCCTTAAGATGTTTCTACAACTTGATTGGAATCCATCTGTGGTAAATTCAATTGATTGAACATGATTTGGAAGGGCACCTGTCTATATAAGGTCCCATTGCAAGTCAGAGCAAAAACCAAGCCAAGAGGTCGAAGGAATTGTCCGTAGAGCTCCGAGACAGGATTGTATCGAGGCACAGATCTGAGGAATGGTACCAAAAACTGTTTGCAACATTGAATGTCTCCAAGAACACAGTGGCCTCCATCATTCTTAAATGGAAGAAGTTTGGAACTACCAAGACTCTTCCTAGAGCTGGCCGGCCGGCCCAACGTGGGCAATCATGGAAGAAGGGCATTGGTCAGGGAGGTGACCAAGAACCAGATCGTCACTCTGACAGAGCTCCTGAAGGACAAACATCTCTGCAGCAGTCCACCAATCAGGCATTTATGGTAGAGGGGCCAGATGGAAGCCACTCCTCAGTAAAAGGCAAATGACAACCTGCTTGGAGTTTGCCAAAAGGCACTTGAAGGAGAAACAAAATTCTCTGGTCTGATGAAATTCAGATTGAACGCTTTGGCCTGACTGCCAAACGTCACACCCGGAGGAATCCTGGCGCCATCCTTACGGTGAAGCATGGTGATAAAAGCATCATCCTAAAGAGATGTTTTTCAGCAGCAGGGACTGGGAGACTAGTCAGGATCGAGGGAAAGATGAACAGAGCAAAGTACAGAGAGATCATTGAATGAAAACCTGCTCAGGACCTCAGACTAGGGTGAAGGTTCACTTTCCAACAGGACATCGACCCTAAGCACACAGCGAAGAAAACACAGGAGTGGCTTCGGGACAAGTCTGAATTTCCTTGAGTGGCCCAGCCAGAGCCCGGACTTGAACACGATCAACAGTCTCTGGAGAGACCTGAAAATAGCTTGCAGTGACGCTCCTCCTCCAACCTGACAGAGTTTGAGAGGATCTGCAGAGAAAAATGACAGAAACTCCCCAAATACAGGTCTGCCAAACTTGTAGCGTCATACCCAAGAATAACCAAGGCTCTAATCACTGCCAAAGGTGCTTCAACAAACTACTGAGAAAAGGGTCTGAAAACTTATGTAAATGCAATATTTCCAATATTTTTTCATAACTTTGCTAAAATGTCTAAAAAGCAGTCTTTCCTTTAACATTATGGCGTATTGAGTGTAGATTGATGAGGGGAAAAAACTATTTAATCCATTTTAGAATAAGGCTGTAAAGTAACAAAATGTGGGAAAAGTAAAAGTACTTTGCAAATGCACTCTATAAATGAAAAGCCCATTTTTGCTAGAATCCGGACTGATGGGGTTATTAAGATACATGTACTGAAAACCCTATTCTATGAAAACTCTGAAACCCTATTCACAAGAAAATCTGTTGGCCAGTGATTTAATTACAGTGGCTTGCGAAAGTATTCAAAAATCCCCCTTGGGATTTTCCCTATTTTGTTGCCTTACAACCTAGAATTAAAATGGCTTTTGGGGGGTTTGTATCATTTGATTTACACAACATGCCTACCACTTTGAAGATGCTAAATATTTTTTATTGTGAAACAAACATGAAATAAGAACAAAAAAATTAAAACTTGAGTGTGCATAACTTTTCATCCCCCCCCAAAGTCAATACTTTGTAAAGCCAACTTTTGCAGCAATTACAGCTGCAAGTCTCTTGGGGTATGTCTCTATAAGCTTAGCACATCTAGCCACTGGAATTTTTGCCCATTATTCAAGGCAAAACTGCTCCAGCTCCTTTAAGTTGGATGGGTTCCGCTGGTGTCCCATCAATATTTAAGTCATACCACAGATTCTCAATTGGATTGATGAGAGGTGTTGGGTTTGCACCAAACATAGCGTTTTCCTTGATGGCCAAAAAGCTCAATTTTATTCTCATCTGACCAGAGTACCTTCTTCCATATGTCTGAGGAGTCTCCCACATGCCTTTTGGTGAACATCAAACGTGTTTGATAAAGCCAAGCTCTGTGGAGTGTACGGCTTGAATTTGAACCACCATACTTCACTCTGGGGATGGTGCTCTCGGGGTGATGAGGTGTTGGGTTTTCGCCAGACATAGCGTTTTCCTTGATGGCCAAAAAGCTACATTTTAGTCACATCTGACCAACGTTTGGGGAGTCTCACATGCCTTTTGGCGAAAACCAAATGTGTTTGCTTATTTTTTTTCTTTAAGCAATGGCTTTTTTCTGGCCTCTCTTCCGTAAAGCCCAGCTCTGTGGAGTGTATGGCTTAAAGTGGTCCTATGGACAAATACTCCAATCTCCGCTGTGGGGCATTGCAGCTCTTTCAGGGTTATCTTTGTCTCTTTGTTGCCTCTCTGATTAATGCCTCCTTGACTGGTCCGTGAGCTTTGGTGGGCTGCCCTGTCTTGGCAGGTTTGTTGTGGTGCCATATTCTTTTCATTTTTTAATAATGGATTTAATGGTGCTCCGTGGGATTTCAAAGTTCCTGATATTTTTTTATAAACCAAACCTGATCTGTACTTCTCCACAAATTTGTCCCTGACCTGTTTGGAGAGCTCCTTGGTCTTCATGGTTGCAGACTCTGGGGCCTTTCAGAACAGGTGTATGTATACTGAGATCATGTGACACTTAGAATGCACACTGGTGTACTTTATTTAACTAATTATGTTACTTCTGAAGGTAATTGGTTGCACCAGATCTCATGTGGGGGCTTCATAGCAAACTGGGTGAATACTTATACACTCATCAATTTTAAGTTTTGAATTTTTTTGAATTTTTTGAAACAAGTTATTTTTTTCATTTCACTTCACCAATTTGAACTATTTTGTGTCCATTACATGAAATCCAAATAAAAATCGATTTAAATTAAATAAATAAATATTACAGGTTGTAATGTAACAGAATTGGAAAAAACTAAGGGGGATTGTAACGGTTGCCGTCTTCCTCTTCTGAGGAGTAGTAGGAAATATCGGACCAATATGCAGCGTGGTAAGTGTTCGTCATATTTATTACGGTGAACACAGAAAACAAACGAACAAGAGAATAAAGGAAAACCGAAACAGTCCCGTATGGTGAAAACACTGAAACTGAAAATAACCACCCACAAACAAAAGTGGGAAACCAGGCTACCTAAGTATGGTTCTCAATCAGAGACAACGATTGACAGCTGCCTCTGATTGGGAACCATACCAGGCCAAACACATAGAAATATAAACACAAGAAAAAAACATAGAATGCCCACCCCAACTCACGCCCTGACCAACCTAAAATAGAGACATACAAAAGGAACTAAGGTCAGGACGTGACAGGGATGAATTATTTTGCAAGGCATTGTAAATGTATTCAGCGAGCGCAAGGTCGCCACACCTGCAGAGCTTGTTACATGACTGAATAAGGTAAATCTGAATAACAAATACTGAGAAGTGTGTAGGAAGGTTGTGTGTAACAAAATACATACATTCCTAAATCTGAATCGGCCCCTTGAAGTATACCAGTAGTAAAAGAAAGGTGGATTATTTAGGATGATAGCATTTGGTCTTGAACAAAAATTATTGGTTGGACCAATATGATCAGCGTGTTACTAATAAAGCTTGCAGACTAAGATGAAGACGAGGTCCCACAGGATGAGAATAGAATACAGGATATTACTTTATTAAAGGCCTGCCCGGGGGTGAGTCACCTGGTTTTCAACACAAATCAAAGAGATTGCCCAGGAACTAGGAAGTCATTTAACATGGTGTTTGAACTAACTTCAAGGGGACAGAACTCTGGCGGCACTATCTTTGCTATTCAAATGGGGAAAGGGTAGCCTAAGGAGCCCCATCATGTTTTGGAAAATTAACCTTTATATGACTCGCAGACACACACACACCCACACCCACACACACACACACACACACACACACACACACACACTGAAACGAAGGTCCACACACATGGGCGCACACACAGACGCCCACGCCAAATAATGTGAATGTTTGTTATTTAGCAGATGCGCTTATCCAGAGCGACCTACAGTAAGTGCATTCATCTGAAGATAGCTAGGTGAGACATCACAGTCATAAACCAGGTGTTATGAAATTTGGTGGTATTCTTCTGGGACCAGGACCGACTTTGGGAAACCCTTAGTCACAGCCCCCATAGAAATTGAGGGGATGTTTGAGTGGCAGAGCTTGTTAAGGGGTAAACAGTATTGAGGTTCTCCTTAGAAATGTACAGTCAGTGCATTCAGGGTTGATAAATCAGAGATACTAAACGTTTTCTGTAACCATTACGGAAAATGTTGTTGTAGTTCGGTATGCATTGGTTTTCAAAACAACTTATTTTTTGATATACACTACCAGTTACAAGTTTGGACACACCTACTCATTCAAGGGTTTTTCTTTATTTTTAATATTTTCTACACTGTAGAATAATAGGGAAGACATCAAAACGATGAAATAGTACATATATATAGTAACCAAAAAATGGTTAAACAAATCAAAATATATTTGAGATTCTTCAAAGTAGCCACCCTTTGCCTTGATAACAGCTTTGCACACTCTTGGCATTCTCTCAACCAGCTTCATGAGGTAGTCACCTGGAATGCATTTCATTTAACAGGTGTGCCTTGTTAAAAGTTAATTTGTGGAATTTCTTTCATTCTTAATGTATTTGAGCCAATCAGTGATGTTGTGACAAGGTAGGGCTGGTAAACAGAAGATAGCCCTATTTGGTAAAAGACCAAGTCCATATTATGGCAAGAATTACTTTAAGACATGAAGGTCAGTCAACTTTGAAGACATCAAAACGATGAAAGTTTGAAAGTTTCTTCAAGTGCAGTCACAAAAACCATCAAGAGCTATGATGAAACTGGCTGTCATGAGGACCGCCACAGGAAAGGTTACCTCTGCTGCAGATGATTAGATCATTAGAGTTAACCTGATATGGTATAGGGGACGCTTGCGTCCCACTTGGCCAAAAGCCAGGGAAAATGCAGCGTGGCAAATTCAAATAAAATTATATAAAAATCAAAATTTCATTAAATCACACATGTAAGATACTAAATTAAAGCTACACTCGTTGTGAATCCAGCCAACATGTCAGATTTTAAAAAGGCTTTTCGGCGAAAGCATAAGAAGCTATTATCTGATGATAGCACAACAGTAAACAAAGAGAGTAGCATATTTCAACCCTGCAGGCGCTAAACAAAACGCAGAAATAAAATATAAAACATGCCTTAAATTTGACGAGCTTCTTTTGTTGGCACTCCAATATGTCCCATAAACATCACAATTGGTCCTTTTTTTCGATTAATTCCGTCCATATATATCCAAAATGTAAATTTATTTGGCGCGTTTGATCCAGAAAAAAACAGCTTCCAAATTGTGCTACGTCACTACGAAATATCTCAAAAGTTGCCTGTAAACTTTGCCAAAACATTTCATACTACTTTTGTAATACAACTTCAGGTATTTTTAAACCTTAATAATCGATCAAATTGAAGACGGGTCTATCTGTGTTCAATACAGGAAGACAAAAAACCAACGCTACTTTTCAAGTCTTGCACAACTCTCAACAGTGTTACCTACCTGGCCGTACTTCTTTAGGAATAACCTCAACCAAATTCCAAAGACTGGTGACATCCAGTGCAAGCGGTAGGAACTGAAAACAAGTGCCTAAAAATGAGAACTCACTGAACAGACAGAGACCTAAAAAAAAAAATTGGTTAGTCCTCGGGGTTTTGCCTGCTACATAAGTTTTGTTATACTCACATACATGATTCAAACAGTTTTATAAACGTCAGAGTGTTTTCTATCCACATCTACTAATAATATGCATATTTTATATTCTTGGCATGAGTAGCAGGAAGTTGAAATTGGGCACGCTATTTATCCAAAAGTGAAAATGCTGCCCCCTATACCTTAAGAAGTTAACTGCAACTCAGATTCCAGCCCAGTTAAATGATTCACAGTGTCGTGTCTTTGGCTATGCCGGATTCAGTGATATGCCATGCTATTCTATAAAATAATTTCTCCGTAATTAATATTACCTGATTGAGCTAATCATGTAAATGTAATTAACTAGAGAGTCGGGCACCACAAAATTATATTTATAGAACTGTTATCTTTCCGAAAAAACTCTTAAAGACCTAGTAATATTTTACATCTGTAACGCTCAATGAGTGAATGGGTGTGGAGTCAGGCGCAGAGAGCAAAGGATGCAGGGAAAACACGCTTTAATGTCCAAAATCAAAAAGAACAAAATAGTTTTACCCAACAGGCGTAACTATTACTACAATAAGTACCCTTAGGTAAAATACCAGGACAGCGAGAAAACCCAACAAACCACTAACACCTGTCACAAATACAGAAGAACAAGCACGCACAAACAGAAGCGGGCTTAACAAACTTAAATAACACCACCCTAACAACCAAACAATGAACAGGTGAAAACAATTAGACAAAACCAAACAAACACGGAACAAAGGATCGGTGGCAGCTAGTAGACCGGCGACGACGACCGCCGTGTGCCACCCGAACAAGAAGGGGAGCCACCTTCGGTAATATTCGTGACAACATCAATAGCAGTCAATATTAATCGTCATCTTAATTCAGTCTCATCTGAAAGTTGTAAATTCTTAGTTATCTGCACGAACCCTGGCTAACAAGTTGAATCAGCGACACAAAATTGGGTTTAATTATTTATTTACTAAATACCTAACTAATCACACAGAATTACACATACACATAATTAAATCATAACTTGATTACAAATGACGTCATAAAGGAAAACGTCCCTAGCGGGCGGAACAGATATGACAGCTTGTTACACAAAAGAAAAGGGTCTGGGTGAAAGTGAAAGAGCGGGTTGACTGAGGAACAAAGGGCGAAGCTGTGCTATCGTAAATACAGTATCTTGTGCATTCTAAATTACCGCCCGTTTGGAAAAGGAAAATGCAATAAATATTTACTCTGAGCTGCGCTTCGGTAGGTTGGTGGTAGATGGAAGGCCGTTTTGCCCAACCGAGTCCTGTGTCCTTTGAAGATTGTCTCTGCTCGTAAATTGAATACGTTGTAGTAACGTCGTTGTGTGGTAGACGGGATACTCTGTCTGTTCCTTCCTAACCCTCATTTGCAGCGGCTGTTGCTAACTCAACGGCTAGGAGGTATGACTTTTGTAGTGAATAAGAGTTCAAAGTTCATACCATTCGCAACCAAAGCTCACGCTGATGTTGGCTTTGTTCTGTAGTTATTATCTGAACCATTCTGACATCGGACTGTGGTCCTCACGTCCTCGGAACAGGAGGTTACATTGTCGTCAAGGGCTTATATAGGAAGGGAGAGGAGGGTGTGTTTGACAAGTTTTATAGCCCATGTCCCATCACAGGGGCGGGCCACTGATTGAGCAGAGCCCTATCTTATGAAAACCCAAATCTCACATTTTAGAAGCTAAAATCACATTTCATCCCATCACAAATCATTTCATATTCAAACATTTAAATTGAACAACAATTCCATGTGAAGCCGATAACTCTGATGTGTAGACTTTCCACTGTAGAGTTTATGTCATCTTATCATTGATGAGAATGTCTCAGATGACAACCGAACTGACATCATATTCATTAAGTACCACCGCATATGTTCTATTGGTCGGATTACCAGAATATAGTTAATTTCCCCCCAACTTCTGATGTTCCCAGAATCTCTATGTTAACCAAGGATTTTGCAAATGTAACATCAGTAGGGTAGAGAGAGGAAAAAGGGGGAAAGAGATATTTATGACGGTCATAAACCTACCCCCAGGCCAACGTCATGACAACAGAGTTCAAGTAACAGACACATCTCAACATTAATGAGCAAGAGACTCTATCCCACTGACAACTTTTCCCCAAAATGCACTATGGAAATTACAGAAAGATCTTAGTTTGCTGTAAAACAAATAAACAGTATTTTACTGTGCATTCTACGGTAATCTACTGTATTCAGTTTATACAGTATCATAGTGTTGATTAAAATGGTAAGTTACTGATTAAATATAAACGGCTAACAGTATATGGAAGAAATGGCAGTTATGCCAAGTCAAAGTTTTCGAAGGACAAAGTTATTGAGCTGTGTTATAAGTCGTTGCTCTCTGTCTCTCTCGCTCTCTCACACACAGAGAGAGAGAGAGAGAGAGAGAGAGAGAACGAGAACATTTTTGGGCTCAATAACGAAAAAGAGGAGGGTACTATCAGCTCATCTATCACACACCTTCCTCTGAAGGTTGTCTGGCTTTTTGGGTTTTGGGGGAGAAGGAGAGGGTGTAAGGGGAATTGTTTGCCGACGACTTCCAGGAAACTACATGACGAGACAGGGATGTTGGGGACACGAGGACTTGACCAACTTCAGATGTGTGTGATTGACGCAGCGTCGGCACACAGACACTGAGGGAGGAGGACTTGGTAACTTTGTTCCCCTGTGTAGTCGGATCAAGGCATCAGTAACGTAAGAGGGAAGCCGGGTAGACTCTGTGGAGAAGGAACATGTGTAGAGGATTTGATTTGTGAGATAGTGAACATGACAATTACTATTGCCTTCAAAGAAACTGACAAGTGCACTTAGGGCTTCAAAGCATTCATGCCCCTTTTATTACAGTATTAGGCCAACAATTATGGATGGCTACATATAATCGCAACAAGGGCCTCGCTACACCAAACCTGTCCTAGAACAAGGTGATTCATGCCAAGTATTTGAGGTTTCAAAGGTTTATCGGCCCACAAAGTCGCACAGGGGGTTTTGTGAAACGTATATAATGTCGGTCTGCTAAAATGTGCTTAGCAATATTGAATAACGTTCTAATAACTGATGGAATTAATAAACAGATTTCATCTCAATTCCTCAGTACTACTCAATCCGAAACCAGCCTCAATTTCGGAGAGCTTCCCAAGTTCAGGACATCGTGATATGCGTAGTTAAGAGAGTCAAAAACATAATTAATAACGGCAAGACAAATGAAACACAGACCTTGGAGGTAATATGCTTTTAATCACCCCAATATTTTACTACAAGACCTACAAATACCAAATGACTGCTTGTGTTCTCCTACATGTACTACTCTCTCCATCTCTCAAAAGGTAATAGGAGTTCTTCTCCATTTGGAATAAAGATGAAAGGCGATTTGAGGAATGCGCAGCATGGGAGTTTTATTTTTACAACCAAATCTCGATTGTTGAGGTAAATTACATGTTATAGAAGGGTCCAGACCCTTTTTTTGCAATTTTACTTGTTTTTGAGAATCTTACCACAACCAGCGATTAACTTCCTTATCCTTCTTGTGCTGTATGTGGGCTCCAAAAAAACCCATTAACAAATGCCCCAAAAACACATGAATTTGTGCCATTCAGAACTTTATATGCAACGCGATATTTCATTTTGTGCGACTCGAGACAGTCGATGTGTAACCCGCAGTCGCAACAAAATGGAATACAACGTTGCAGATAAAGTTCTGAATGACACAATTTCAAGACCTGCATCACTATACTGAGAGTTTGGGCTTATTTCGGCTTTTCTAGAGCCTGTGTTCATGTTTTCGGAGCCCCCGTACTGTACAACGAGGATGAGGAAATAAATTGTTGGTTGGGGAAATTTTCTCTAACACAAGTGAAATTGCAAAAAAGTGCCTGGACCCTTCTATAACACCCCATTTGCATTAAAAAATAGATTTAGTTGAAAAAAGCAAAACACTCCTTTAAAGCGCTCTATCCCCCAAAGCTGGTCCTGTATAACTAACATCTGTGAATCCCAGAACATCTGATCAAATCTCATCCTAGAGTAAAACAGTCAGAGTTGGGTTAATGTTTTGTTGTGAGATGTTACAGTGAAAATGTTAACAAACCCCCCCCCCCCCCCAAAATGTAACCATTTTTCGTGGTATCCAATTGGTAGTTACAGTCTTGTCCCATTGCAACTCCCATTAGGACTTAGGAGAGGCCAAGGTCGATAGCTGTACATCCTCCGAAACACGACCCAGCCGAGCCGCACTGCCCACTTACCCCGGAAGCCAGCCGCACCAATGTTTTGGAAGAAACACCGTACACTTGGCGACCATGTCAGCGTGCATGCGCCCCGCCTGCCACAGGAGTCGCTAGAGCGCGGTGGGACAAGGACATGCCAACCGGCCAAACCCTCCCCTAACCCGGACGATGCTGGGCCAATTGTGCGCCGCAGACCGCTGCGCCACTCGGGTGGTCAACCAAAATTTATTTTGACACATTCAGTGAAGCATGATGTTCCACATCTTTCAATATTCCACATCAACAGTTTATAAAATACTACATATATACTGAACAAAAATATAAACGTAACATGTAAAGTGTTAGTTCCATGTTTCATGAGCTGAAATAAAAGGTCCAAGACATTTTCCATACGCACAAAAAAATGTATTTCTCTCAAATTTCGTGCACAAATTTGTTTACATCCCTGTTAGTGAGCAATTCTCATTTGCCAAGATAATCCATACACCTGACAGGTGTGACATATCAAGAAGCAGATTAAATGGCATGATCATTACACAGGTGCACCTTGTGCTGGGGACAATAAAAGGGCACTCTTAAATGTTCCGTTTTGTCATACAAGACAATGCTAGATATGTCTCAAGTTTTAAGGGAGCGTAGAATTGGCATGCTGACTGCAGGTATTTCCACCAGAGCCGTTGCCAGAGAACTGAATGTTCATTTGTCTACCATAAGCCGCTTCCAATGTCGTTTTAGAGAATATGGCAGTACGTCCAACCGGCCTCACAACCACAGACTACGTGTAACCGTACCAGCCCAGGACCTCCACATCCGGCTTCTTCTCCTGCGACATTGTCTGAGAATAGCCACCCGGACAGCTGATGAAACTGTGGAGCGATTTCTGTCTGCAATAAAGACTTTTTGTGGGGGAAAACTCATCTGATTGGCTGGGCCTGACTTCCCAGTGGGTGTGCCTGGCTCCTAAGTGGGTGGGCCGATGCTCTCCCAGGGGTACCCATGGCTGCGCTCCGTCCCAGTCATGTGAAATCCGTAGATTAAGGCCTAATGAATGTATTTCAAATGACTGATTTCCTTATATGAAATTAGTTCATGTTGCGTTTCTATTTTTGTTCAGTATATCTTACGCAAATCAGAAAGAATGCTAGAAGGTGCTACCTTAAAATTAAACATGAAGTAAAAACAATGAAGGAGAACACCCGGTGAATGTTCTTGGCAGTGCACATGGTGCTTTGCTTTGCTTCAGAGAATTCCCTCTGTCACCCAGAGTGAGCTTCTCCAAACCCAAGGACCTGCTCTGCAGCATATGGTAAACACTCACTCCACTCTGTGCTAAACCACTCCCCCCCAGGAACGCATACATATGCACACTCTTAGCCAAACCTACCCCTTCTTCACACACCGGCACACACACTCCATCAACACACACACCACCCACTTTAGCCCACTCTGACATATCAATATACCCAAAAACCACAGGGATTGGTTTCTCTTTGTTTTCAAAGTAGGCCAGCCTCAAACTACCGTTAAATTTAGTGCACTACCAGAGGGCACAGAGGGATCTATACAGGAAACGAACTGCCAACATCCTCAAAGCACTGAAATCATACTAAGCACAACTAATTTACTACAAGAAAACAGTAACAAAAAGGAAATATGAAAATACTAGCTCCAGTTCCACATGGAGAGTGCCATGGTTGATGATGCATTGTGACTGGATTAGCACCTTGCTGGCAGACTGGTAACACATAAGGTCATAAGGTCAAAGCCCAGTCACATGTGGGCTTACAGAAAAAACACATGACTTTACATGTGGAAATGTGTTTTTGGAACACTTCACATGTGATCACATGTTTTCACATGTAGTTTCATGTTATCACATGTTGCTTTACATGTCACATGTTATCACATTTACTTTAAATAAGATCATGTGGTCATATGAAAACGTGTTTTTTGATTTCAAGTGATCAGCAAAAATTTAGTTTTTTCCATAACGACAGTCTCACACATTAGTTTGTCCTTTCTTTTAATGTTTTAGTTGTAAATCTTTGATACGTTGATATGGTATGACATGCTTGCATGTTTGTATTCATATCTTCATTCGGTCAGTGGGCCATCTAAGACAGTCAGTGGTTGGCTCTCAGCATTGTGGAAAGAGCCCAAAGAAAAGTATGGGAAATCCAGATCCAGGGTTGGATAGGACACACAAGTGCAAGACCCTCGTCCTCCTCGTCCTCCTCCTCCCACCAACCCTCACCTCCCTTCTCTATGTTCGCCCTCTGCCTAGCAGTGTGTGGACTGGAGGTGTAGCAGCCAGGCCTCAGCGTTGGCATAGCGGACATACATTTGGGAACCTATGTTTATTTATAGACACTTTAACCCACTTAGTATCACATTTGTCAATGTCAGCCCTGGGTTCTAATCTCTCACCACTGTCAACACTTCATTAGTAACCCGCAACACCCCCCCCCCCCCCCCCCCCCACACCCTCTTTTTCAAACCACCCGCCGACCCGACCCCCATTCACCCTTTCCTCCAACACCCCCCCTCTACAAACCACCACTGATCCCCATATACCTTTCCCTTTGACCACCCACACCACCCTTTGCCAGGGACATCACCACATGGGCAGGATGCATGACAGTACCAGAGGGCAAAGAGACACACACAAACCACCACACCAATTCCACTGCAGACGGGTGTAATCATGGAACAACATTGGTAGAGAGGTGGGAGGAGTGGACGAAGAGAGTGCAGAAGATGGATAGATTGGAGAAAGGGAGAGAGGAGGGGGTCAGAATTCTGGAGGATCAACAAGAGGGAGAGGACACACGAGGTGAAGGATAAAGAAGAAGGCAGAGTAGAAAGTAGTAGAAGAGAGAGAGAGAGCGCTTGGTTGGGTACATTTTATTCAGACATTTTATTCAACAAGAGATGTACCTACATTTGATGAACTAATCAAGGAATACTCAAAAGATGAAAGTTATTTGAACATAAATGACTTAACCTTGTTGATGTGAGGGACCAACAGGATACATTCATGCACAGGCTATTTCTCGGAATATCTTTAAAGGACAGAGCTATATCATTAACAAAAACATGAGACTGTTTATCAGAACGAGGAGAGGACAGAAGAATGTGTATTGAAGAAGACAAATCATTAACATTACAGATACCCTGCAGAAAAATCTGGAACACTTCGATTAACACGAAACAATTTGGTAGCAGAGTACGTTAAGTTGCTTCTGTAGCCTACCTATGTAACTACACAGTAGTAACTGTAGTAACAACATAGTAGTTACATAGGAACTGCTGTGTAATAGCTTTGGTAATAGAGTGTGGCAGTACAGGTTATTAAGGTAAAGTGTTTCCAACCATTCAAACTAGCATTAGCATGTAAGTACATCATCATCATTGGAATGATGCACTAACAACAGATTAGTGTGCATTGTATGTAGACACCAAAATGAAGTGTCACCCATGGTTCGTTAGTTTGGTACGGATCTTCTATATGTCAAGGGCTTAATGTGAGGCTTTGTTAGTCCACCACACATATTGACTAGTGTGATGAGAGAAAGGTTGAATAAATAGATATGGAACGTGGCATGGAAGGCAAGCAGCTGCATAAATGGGAGGTTATATGCCGCCTGATACACCAATTGAACCAGATGCTGTGACAGCCCCGTGATTAGCATAGTGTTAGCTCCGGCATCCATGCTACTCGCAGCACCTAGCCCTATGAATAGCAGGGGAAACAGCCAGTCAAACACACAAACACATATACAGACACACGCACGCACACGAGCAATCAAGCAGGCAGGCACACACGCACATACAGTGCGTATGCCCACACAGTAAATATATCTTCATGAAACCTGCTTTGAATTGTAGCATGGATAATGCCCTTGCCTTGCTCTCACACCCCTTTTATCAAACATCTTGATTTGCGCAAATCTTTTCCACACGGGAGACCTGTCCTAAGACAAGAGAAGTACTCGTTATCTGTCCCTCTCACGCACACATAAACATATAAAGACAACACCCCCCCCCCCCCCCCCCCCCCCCCCGCCCCTATACACACACTGAAACAAAAACATGTAGGCTACATAGAAAGAAACCCATGCACATGACAACAATATCAGCTGTCAGTCAAGTTGGACCTTTCCACCGTTGGGGATATCTGGATGTGGGTGAAGCTCTGCTATGTCTCTGCCATATGGAGGACAACAGTGGGCAGTGTCCCAGTCGCCATCTCCTGCTCCTCCACATACTGGCTGCATTTGGGGTCCCCCCGCACCTTCGTGGACTGGGTGATCTGGACACCCGTGAAGGGGTTAACGCACCAGCACTCGCCCCGCTGACCGTGGGTGGACATGTGGCACTGGAACACATGAGGGGGAAATGAGAGAGAAGGGTGGGGGGTGAGGGGGGAGAGGTGGGGGTTTAATGAGGCACTGGATACAGTCAGAGATGGGGCGTTTGGGGGGGCGTAGGCCGCATAACAAGAGGGCGTTTGCATTTGGATTGGCTGAGATGAGGTGGATGGGTAGGGCTCCCGCCCGCAATAACAGCCCATCCTCGGGACATTCCCACCTCCCCATCCTCCCATCCCCCCTCTGTCCCCTCCAGCATGCTAGCTGGCCTCGGACCCCCCATTGAGACCCTTCCCCCCTATCCCGAGAATGAGGTTATAATTGAACTGATTTAACTGGACACTTCTTAGGCCACGCAAGAAAGGACCACGGGGACAGGGCCTTAGGGGAGGAGAGAGAAAAAAAACACACTTTCCATTTTTTCCTTCAATGAGAAAGAACAAAAAGTGACAGTTACAGTAATTGCGAGAGGAACAAAATGATTACCGAACGATTAAGTGCTGTTGGAGGTGCAGTGTTTTTTGAGCCCTGGGAACCAAAGAGTTTTGTCATCAAAACAATGCCCTCATTTGCCTCCCTCTCTCTCTATCTCTCTCTCTCACTCTCTTTCTCCCCTGTCCTCATTTTACCTCACACAGATGCCTAGATTAAGTATTTTCAGGATGCAGATATGTCATATCATTGTTTTGACCACATTCTAAAAATAAGTGGGTCCTTCCAGCAGCAAAGACAAGCTTGCAGAGGAAACTGGGAAAAGCTTCATTGGGAAACATTGTTTCGACTTAGTGTGGAAATCTTCCCAAGGTCTGCCTGAAAACAGTTTTATTACCTTGTAACTCTGGATACAGACGCTGTCGCCCCCATGTTGACAAAAATCGCCCCATTCTCGGGCATGGGGCGGGTGAGAGTGTGTGTGAGGGATGGTGGTGGATAAAGGGGGCATACTTTCCTGCTGGGCCTCTACCCACTGACTCTGCCTTTCAAGGCATATTTGAAAATAAATGTGTGTGCGTGCGTGTGTGTGTGCTTGTGTACAGTGTGTGTGCGTGCAGATTATACTACCCCTTTTAACAGTATGAGTTGAGTTAATGGTCCTGCACAGTCATCTTATTTCCCAAGTAAAAATAGCCTTTAAATTACCAAAACATCACCCATAATATTTTTATGCTATTTAAATGCTCAGAATTGAAGAAATTGTACCTTTTCTCTTATCTGTAACTATCAGGGAGCCTGAACGAACAGGCTGAGTGGGCAGGGAGCTTATAATCATGAGCTCGCCTTGACTGACAGCTCTTTGAAACACCCTTGTTGTTGCCAGGTAACAAGGTAAACAATGGGCCACATGTCATTGATGATAAGGTAAACAATGGGCCACATGTCATGCCAAGCCTAAATATCAGTGTTGTAGTACCCGAGTCTGGTCTAAAGACCACATATTGAATGTCTTGATTTTGTCTCTGTGTCACATACATTTTTACTTGGCCTTGACTCTGTCTCGGACAGTGAGAACTCATCATTTCTTTCCAAGA
The DNA here is from genome assembly GCF_013265735.2 of Oncorhynchus mykiss. NCBI lineage: Eukaryota > Metazoa > Chordata > Actinopteri > Salmoniformes > Salmonidae > Oncorhynchus > Oncorhynchus mykiss. The sequence goes on along the minus strand of NC_048586.1, from coordinate 11,017,247 downwards.
CTAGCAGAGTAAAAGATTCATAATTATCAGCTTCCATTCAGTGAGTGCATAAAACCACTTCACCAGGCTGTATCATGAATCATTAAAGGGATACTTTGGGATGTCCAGTATGACAGAAGTTAGAGGTAGTTTCGAGAGCCAATGCTAACTAGCGTTAGCACAATGACTGGAAGTCTAGCATGCTAGCAGATACCCATAGACTTCCAGTAATTTTGCTAACTCTAGTTAGAATTGGCTAGTGAAACTAACTATAACTTCCTTCATACTGGGCACAGAGACAAAAAAAAGGGTATCCACAAGTTCATCTGACTCTGGGGAAGTAGATGAAGTGCCTTATTGCCAAAACCCAGAAGTATCCCTTTCATATATTATTGCTTATTAAAACTGGGCTTTCTACTTTACTCATAACATTACTGTCCATTCATTAAAGAAAATCCTCAAACTTTGTCGTGATCGTCAGAATTTCCTTGATTCATTGGATTGGAAGAGTAGGGAAATTGTTTGAAGGTTGAAAGCTCACTATTAATAAAGGAAGACCGTGAGAAGTTGTAACAGTCTTTATGTCTATTATAGACATGTTTGCGCAGTGGAGAACCACCACTACTGGAGAAAAAGAAATCTTCCAACACGTACCAAACTCAAATATGAAGAAGAATAGCAGAAAGGTAGCATAATTTAATGCGCCCAGCTGAATCAAACAGGCCTGAGGCTGAGCCAAGCACTTTTTGTAAAACACATAGCTGGGGCCAATAGAAAGACAGCACTCACACACAGCATGATGTTAAAGGATAAGCAGCCTATTCACTCAGACATAATAAGCCAGTACAGTAGGTCCCAATCATAACAATACAAAAACACAACCATTAGGCATAGGATTTCCCAATCAAAATGTACAACTCTTCCTTTCGCATTGCAAACATATTTTTTTATGTTCAGCACACAAATTAAGCGGTGATCCAAAGTTTAAACGCAGCAAGTTTAATGCAAGTGATTTTCAAAGAGATAGCTAACAACAGCAAGCGGGCTGCAATAAAAAACACAGTTCCACTCCACCAGGTGATGATAGTTTGAAAAGGTCAAACCTAAGCAATTAGCAACAATATCCTGGCCAAAGAAATAAAAGCTGAAATAAATCATTCTCTCTACTATTATTCTGACATTCCACATTCTGAAAATAAAGTGGTGATCCTAACTGACCTAAAACAGGGAATTCTTACTCAGATTAAATGTCAGGAATTGTGAAAAACTGTGTTTAAATGTATTCCGCTAAGGTGTACGTAATCTCCAACTTCAACTGTAAATACTGTATTCTATTCTATTTTAGTCAATGCCGCTCCGACATTGCTCGTCCAGGTATTTATATATTCTTAATGTAATTGCTTTCCATTAGATTTGTGTGTATTGTTGTGAAATTGGTAGATATTACTTCGCTGTTGGAGCTAGAAACCCAAGCATTGTCCAGTTCCCATTGGCTGTAGTGGCCATAACATTGTTGCAATAACAAGGAAAGTCAACGTGCCAAAGGTTGGGCCTAAAGCAATTTATAAGAGATCTTACAAAATGTTTTCTTAGGACTGTTTTGTTAAAATCATTTATGTTGACCTGATGTGTATGAGGAAGTGAATATGGATACAGCACTGGAGGTATTTATCAACGTATTTGTGCCCATTGTTGACAAGTATGCACCCGTTAAGAAAATAACTGTGAGAACTCTTAGAGCCCTCTGGATTGATGATGAATAAAAAAAAATGGTATGGTTCAAAGAAATCATGGAAAAGAGGTGGCAAACAAGTCATGCTGCTCAGCTGATTGGTTAACAAACTGTAAATGGAGAAATGTTGTACCTAAACTTATAATAAAATAATAAATTATATTACAAAACCAAGATACATGACATAAAACACAATCTAAAAATACTTTGGAGTACGTTGAATTATACCATGCGAGGAAAACCCAATTCATTTCCATCGTTCATTGAAATTGATGGGTCCTTTAGCTATTGCCAATCATTTCAATTACCATTTCATTGGTAAAGTGGTGAAGTCACAACATCGAACGATGAACCACCATATTTAGCTAAAAAACATCTAACAACGAAAGAGAAGGATTGCTGTTTTGAATTTGGTCAAGTTGGTGTGGGAGAGGTGAAAGAATTTGATTTGAAGTAATTCCACTGCCTAAAAATAGTAAAGCACCCTTTGCTGGCTCTAACAGCTGCCTAATCATTTTGCTGCCTGTTCTTAGTAAACTGAAGGAGAGAACCGTGTTTGACCAAATGCAATGCTATTTTTCAGAGAACAAGTTCACTACTGACTCTCAGCATACACATAGAGAAGGGCAATCAACTTATACTGACTGACTCAGATGACACATTATTAGTGAAAAGAAATTGATAGTGAGATTATATTTGGAGCTGTACTGGTAGATTACAGTGCTGCATTTGATGTTATTGATCATACATTGGTATTGAAGAAACTCACTTGTTTTGGCTTTACATCACCTGCCATCACATGGTTGGAGAGTTATTTATCCAATAGAACCCAAAGTGTTCTTCAATGGAAGCTTCTCTAACATCACAAATATACAATGCGTTGTCCCTCGAGGGAAGTTGTCTTCGGCCATATCAGAGTTACTTTTCATGTTTTGGGTTTTTTATGGACCCCATGACGAATAGCTGCAGCCTCTGCAAAAGCTAATGGGGAATCAAATAAACAAATAAATAAACAAATAAATAAACACGTAAATACACTTCTGATGACTGGCAGCCTGGTGAAGCAGCAGCTATGTTATTACTGAGCAACTGAGTTGTTCAGTGTTAGAATTCTGAGATTCGGGTTGAAAAATATATTAGTATTGTCAGAAATGCGTAGCACATCATTGCTTATCTATTTGGCACTTGAAACCGATAAATTATAAATTGAATCAAAACTGTTGCCCCTAAAATGTATTCAGTCCGAAAGGTGGCAAGTCTAATAGTCACTTTATGGATGCTGTAGTCTTGTTCTTATCCAATAGCGTGATATTGAGCTAGGTGTGTGGGGGGGGGGGGATTCATCCTAATGCTGACAACCCTCATGAAAATCCGGTTCTCGGAAATGGCCAGATGGCTCATGACCAGGGGCAGGGAGTGCGTACCTACAATCAAGGTGATTTGCAAATTTCATCAACAATATTGGCGTAGTAAGTACATTTTAATTTAACATTGAGCTTCAACCAAAATCTACAGATGAATAATATCATAAAGCCTTACTTTGATGCCCATGTTTACCCCAATATAGGGTTGTTAGGAACCTACTGGTTTACAGGCCACATCAGGCCTGCAAGTCGCATTATTCTGACTTGCGAAGTGATATGTAATTCCTATTGGAATCCAGACAGAGTTATGACATCCAACAGTAGGAATTTTTATTAAACCAAAACCTGCATTCGTTAATGACACTCAAGGTTGAGAATATTGATAAAGGGGACTACTTAAACCATTTAAACTAGAACAACCATTTCAGTAACGGGTGCAATAAATCTACCTAACTGATAGTAGTTAGTTATTTATCTTTGTGTAGCATAAGATGAATGTATCAATCAATGTACATTCAAAAATTGAGCTGCAGTACAGCATGCTGGGGATAATGATAATGATGGCCATAGTTTTGATAGAAATGTTTTACTCTCCACAGAGTAAAACAGACACAATCACAATCTCACAGTCAACACTGGTTATTAACACCAACACTGTGGTTCTTTTAGAAATGTTACACTGAAAAATCAACACTGACCAATATGCTGTGAGGTGGCAGTATATTACATTAACCAAATCAATGATTAGAGGCTCACCTGTTTGAGATTGTATTGGCCCCTTCTGTCACAATTGGGGGAGTTGAGCTCGTACAGATCCTCCAGCGGTTCCCTGTTGTCATGGAAGGTCATCTTGGAGATCTCCTCCAGCACCTTGTCCATCTCCTGTTGACAATGGCTCTGAAAAGCACAGACAAAATGCTGACTGTTGAACTAATACACCTTCAACTCAGCACCATCCCGTACATAGCGTTGAGCCAGTAAGTGAAAGGCTGCTGGATCGAGTCCCCGAGCTGACAAGGTCAAAAATATGTTGTTCTGCCCCTGAGCAAGGCAGTTAACCCACTGTTCCCCGGGCGTCAAAGATGTGGATGTCGATTAAGGCAGCCCCCCGCACCTGCCTTAAGGGGTTGGGTTAAATGCGGAAGGCATTCAGAAGGCATTCAGAAGGCATTCAGTTGTACAACTGACTAGGTATACCCCCCTTTCCTTTCCCTTAAATAAGTGATTGAAATGTATGACGGGTACACAGTGTGACAGAGCTGAGGGCTGTGTTTTGCTGGCCTATTTATACTATACAGTAGTGTATGACAGCCATGACAGCCAGCCAGTTTGGTCCGGGACAAGAGGGGGGCATGACCCGCCAGGGTGCTTATCTGGACCTTCAATAACATATGGATGCTAAGTTCCCACACATTCTATTGAGGGAAGGAGGATGTAGAAAAAGCGAGCTTTTAACTTAGCAAGACTTCTCATCTCTAGATGGAGTAAATAATGATCTCACTATATCTACCAAACTCCAAACACTCATGTTAACAGGAAACCTATCTTTAACACTCCATTTCACCAAACCCCAGGCTGGAACATTTTTGAATTGTCATTTTAGTTGTCCCTCCACAACCCACAACTTACCAACCCCCAGAACTGACTCCCCCATTTGCCTACCCCCATTTACTGCATTAATATATCCATTGTTGTCTCTAATGGTCTCATCAATTGTGTTCCCCTCGCTTATTTTGTGTTTTGTGGCAATACATAGAGTTAAATGAGGGAGAAGATCTGGGCATGTATATGATTGTTTCCTAGGTCGGAACACTTATGGTTCTTCTCTGTGGGCCCCAGGGGCCACGCTTATTAGCACGCCACATATTTTTGCTTTAAACAAAGTTCACATGAACCGGAAGACAATGGGTTGTTTGGGAAATTAATGTAGGGCTAACTAGGGTTGTGTTAGTCAACTAATAACAAGGTTGTCCTTGTAAGCCACGTGATCTTGAATGAAGCACATACAGTAAACACTGTTGAATGAGTGCTGTTTGTTGGCAATGTGCAAATTTAACACAATTCAACTTAGCTCTAATATTTCTACTGATTGACGGTGAAAATACTGCCAATATTTGATAGTATTTTGTAAACAGTTACCAATTGCAGTATTAAAATAAATGTATAAGAATATTGGCCTTCAGTGGTCTATGTAAACAAATGACAATCTGTCAACACATATAAATATATAAAGATTTTATTGACATACAAAGTAGCTGTGTCTTTGTGTGTGTATGGAAGAGGGCATTGTCGTACCAAATACCAACCAGGGTCATTAAGGCCAGTATTCAATCAATTGCATATAGTGGATTTACAGATACCACTTTCAGAACTGATCAATTTACACAACAGAGTGTTTAGAGAGGTTGGGAGGCTCTAGGATCAGTTGACCCTACCCAAATCCATGTTTTTCTCTCCAATTTCATGATATCCAATTGTTAGTTACAGTCCTGACCCATTTCTGCAACTCCCATACGAACGCGGGAGAGGCAAAGGTCAAGAGCCATGCATTCTCCGAAACACGACCCTGCCAAGCTGCACTGCTTCTTGACACACTGCTCGCTTAACCCAGCCGCACCAATGTTTCGGAGGAAACACGGTACAACTGGCGACCGTGCTAGCGTTCATGCTCCTGGCACGCCACAGTCGCTAGAGTGCGATGGGACAAGGACATCTCGGCCGGCCAAACCCTCCCCTAACCCAGATGATGCTGGGCCAATTGTGCGTCGCCTTATAGGTCTTCAGGTCAAGGCCGGCTGCGACAAAGTCCGGTATCAAACCCGGTTCTGTAGTGACGCCTCAAGCACTGCGAAGCAGTACCTTAGACCGCTGCACCACTCGGGAAGCCCTAAGTTTAGCCATTCTAAGCTATGTAGTGTCATAATACTAATTGCTCATCAAGTTTCTGAACTGTATCTCTCGCATAGCGGATGTGAACAAAGATGGATTTTTATTTATTTTTGGAATGGTGTGTCCTGACCTGAGTGGCCCGCTGGGTCCTAGGTTCCTCAGGGTGGGTGTTGGTCTTCATCTTGGTCTTGAGCTCGTTCTGGGCCTGCCTCACAGCCTTCTGTTTGGACCACATCCAAGGGCTGGCATCTTTGGTCGGCTTCTTTTGAGGGGGACCCTCAGTGCCCTGCAGCTCCTCTATAGATCCTGCATGCACGCACACACACACACACACACACACACACACACACACACACACACACACACACACACACACACACACACACACACACACACACACACAAACACACACACACACACACACACACACACACAAACAAAGACTTAGTGCACTCTTAGAAAAAAAGTGATACTGTATCTAGAACCAAAAAGGGTTCTTCGGCTGTCCCCATAGAAGAACCCTATGAAGAACACCTTTTGGTTCCAATGAGAACCCTTTTGGGTTCCTTGTAAAACTGTTTTCAAAGAGGGCTCTACATGGAACCAAGAATAGTTATCCTATTGGGACAGCCACAGAACCATTTTGGAACCTTTTATTCTAAGAGTGTACATGCCCCGAATACAAACAAGGATATCTGCACATAAAAAGTTTTAATGCACCGGAAACTCGTTCCAAACAAAGAGAAAATGATTGCTGAAGAAAATGTTCCCTTTATAGACTCTCAGGGTTGACAGAACACATACACCCACACCCATAGATACACACACAATTGTTCGCTCTCCTTTAATTAATCCCAAAGGAGCTTTCAAAGCACTATGTTTCTAATGACAGGTTTCTGTAAACAATGTGTTATCTTTGGAAGACAAAGATTCACATTGGCTTCCTCAAGGCACCATCCTGCTGGTAAGGTATGTGTCTCACACCCTGATGTCACTTCTCCTGCTGGGCATTGAGTCTCAGAAGTGGTCGGGACTATAATCTTATTGCTGACAGTTTGTATGTACTACAGGCTGTAAATAATGATGAGAGATGGTGCCTAAGATTGGTTGTATGGTTAAAATCAAAGCCCTCAGCACATACAGTGCCTTCAGAAAGTATTCACACCCCTTGACTTTTTCCACAGAAAATTGTGTTACAGCCTGAATTTAAAATGGATTGCATTTATATATGTTTTTGCCACTGGCCTACACATAATGCCAAAGGGGAATTTGGTGTTTAAAATCTATACAAATTATTTTGAAATTAAAAACTGAAATATCTTGAGTCGAAAACTATTTTCATTGCCTTTGTTGTGGCAAGCCTAAATAAGTTCCGGAGTAAAACTATGCTTTAACAAGTCACATAACAGGTTACAGGGACTCTTCTTGCAATAATATAGTTTAGAACGACTACTCATCTCTGTACCCCGCATATACATATCCGGGTTCAATCCCGGGCTGTGTCGATGCCGGCTCCCACCGGGAGACCTATGAGGCGACGCACAATTGGCCCAGCGTCGTCTGGGTTAGGCGAGGGTTTGGCCGGCTGGGGTGTCCTTGTCCCATCGCGTTCTAGCAACTCTGTGGTGGGCCGGGCGCAGTGCACGCTGACATGGTCGGCAGTTGTACAGTGTTTCCTCCGACACATTGGTGCGGCTGGGTAGGCCGTCATTGTAAATAAGAATTTGTTCTTAACTGACTTGCTTAGTTAAATAAAGGTTAAATAAAACATTTTAAAATAATCTGTAAGGTCCCTCAGTCGAGCAGTAAATTTGAAACACAGACTAAACCACAAAACTAGGGAAGTTTTCCAATGCCTCGCAAAGGAGGGCTCCTATTGGTAGATGGGTAAACAATAAAAAGCAGACATTGAATATCCCTTAGAGCATTGGGAAGTTATTAATTATACTTTGGATGGTGTATCAATACACTCAGGCACGACAAGGATACAGGTGTCCTTCCTAACTCAGTTGCTAGAGAGGAAAGAACTGCTCAGGGATTTCACCATTAAACCAATGGTGACTTTAAAACATGGCTGTGATAGGAGCAAACTGAGGATAGATGTTTGCAATAACGCACTTATGTAAAACTGCAAAAAATTTGGCAAAGAAATGAACTTTATGTCCTGAATACAAAGTGATATTTTTGGGGCACATTCAACTCCACTCATAACCGAGTACCATTCTTCATATTTCAAGCACGGTCGTGGCTGTATCATGCTATGGGTATGTTTGTCACCGGCAAGGACTCTGGAGTTTTTTTATTTATAAAAATACACGGAATAGAGCTAAGCGCAGGCAAAATCCTTCAGTCTGCTTTCCAACAGACAATGGGAGACAAATGTACTTTTCAGCAGAAACATTAGACTGAAACACAAAGCCAAATATACACTGGAGTTCAAATCAAATTGTATTTGTCACATGCGCCGAATACAACAGACCTTACAGTGAAATGCTTACTTACAAGCCCTAAACAACAATGCACTTTATTTATTTTTAAAATAAAAAAACGTTTAAAAAAAATAATAAGACATAAAAGTTTCAAATAATTAAAGAGCATTAGTAAAATAACAATAGCGAGGCTATATACAGGGGGTACCAGTACAGAGTCAATGTGAAGAGGCACCGGTTAGTCGAGGTAATTTAGGTAATATGTACATGTAGGTAGAGTTATTAAAGTGACTATGCATAGATAATAACAGTGAGTAGCAGCAGTGTAAAAAGGGGGAGCAATGCAAATAGTCTGGGTAGCCATTTGATTAGATGTTCAGGGTAGACTTGGATCTCCGGTACTGCTTGCCGTGCAGTAGCAGAGAGAACAGTCTATGACTTGGGTGACTGGAGTCATTGACAATTTTTGGGGCTTTCCTCTGACACCGCCTAGTATATAGGTCCTGGGTGTCAGGAAGCTTGGCCCCATTGATGTACTGGGTCGTACGCACTACCCTCTGTAGCACTTTACGGTCAGATGCAGAGCAGTTTCCATACCAGACGGTGATGCAACCGGTCAGGATGCTCTTGATAGTGCAGCTGTAGAACTTTTTGAGGATCTGGGGACACATTAAACATCTTTTCAGTCTCCTGAGAGGGAAAAGGTGTTGCCGTGCTCTCTTCACAACTGTCTTGGTGTGTTTGGACCATGTTAGTTCGTTGGTGGAACTTGAAACTCTCGACACGCTCCACTTCAGCCCCATCAATGTTAATGGGGGCCTGAATGATGGTGTTGCAGTCATGGGAGAACAGGGAGTACAGGAGGGGACTAAGCACACACCCCTAAGGGGCCCCAGTGTTGAGGATCAGCGTGGCAGATGTGTTGTTGCCTACCATTACCACCTGGGGGAGGCCCGTCAGGAAGTCCAGGATCCAGTTGCAGAGGGAGGTGTTTAGTCCCAGGGTCCTTAGCTCAGGGAAGCACTTTGTGGGTACTATGGTGGTGAACGCTGAGCTCTAGTCAATGAACAGCATTCTCACATAGGGGTTCCTTTTATCTAGGTGGGAAAGGGCAGTGTGGAGTGCGATTGAGAATTGGAGTGGGTCTAGGGTTTCCAGCATGATGGTGTTGATGTGAGCCATGACCAGCCTTTCAAAGCACTTCATGGTTACCAACGTGAGTGCTACGGGGTGGTAATCATTTAGGCAGGTGGTCTGTTTGAAACATGTAGGTATTACAGACTCAGTCAGGGAGAGGTTGAAAATGGAAGTGAAGAGCCTTGCTAGTTGGTCCGTGCATGCTTTGAGTACACGTCCTGGTAATCATTCTGGCCACGCAGCTTTGTGAATGTTGACCTGTTTAAAGGTCTTGCTCATATCGGCTACGGAGAGCGTGATCACACAGTCGTCTGGAACAGCTGGTACTCTCATGCAATCTTCAGTGAAGCGAGCATAAAGGGCATTTTGCGCGTCTGGTAGGCTCGCGTCACTGGGCTGCTCATGGCTGGGTTTCCCTTTGTAGTCCATAATAGTTTTCAAGCCCTGCCATATCCGACGAGCATCAGAGCAGGTGTCTGTTTGATGGTTCACTTTGCAAGTTTGATGGTTCGTCTGATGGCATAGCAGGAATTCTTATAAATGTCCGGATTAGTGTCCCGCTCCTTGAAAGTGCCTTTAGCTCGGTGTGGATGTTGCCTGTAATCCATAGCTTCTGGTTGGGTTGGAATATGTACGTACGGTCACTGTGAGGATGAAGTCGTCAATGCACTTATTGATGAAGCCGGTGACTGAGGTGGTATACTCCTCAATGCCATTGGATGAATCCCAGAACATATTCCAGTCTGTGCTAGCAAAACCGTCCTGTAGCATAGCGTCCGCGTCATCTGACCACTTCTGTATTGAGCGAGTCACTGGTACTTCCTGCTTTAGTTATTGCTTGTAAACAGGAATCAGGAGGATATAATTATGGTCAGATTGGCCAAATGGAGGGAGAGGGAGAGCTTTGTATGCGTCTCTGTGTGTGGAGTAAAGGTGGTCTAGAGTTTTTCCTCTGGTTGCACATGTGACATTCTGGTAGAAATGAGGTAAAAACATATTTAAGTTTGCCTGCATTAAAGCTTATCATGAGGTATTCTACCTCAGGCGAGCAATACCTCGAGACTTCTTTAATATTTCATATTGCGCACCAGCAGTTATTGACAAATAGACACACAACCCTGCCCCTCATCTTACCAGACATAGCTGCTCTGTCCTGCCGATGCAAGGGGAAGCCAGCCAGCTCTATATTATCCGTGTTCTTGTTTAGCCACGTCTCGGTGAAACAAAATATATTATAGTTTTTAATGTCCCTTTGGCAGGATAGTCTTAATCGTAGATCGTTCAGTTTGTTTTCCAATGATTGCAAGTTGGCCAATAATACGGAGGGTAGTGGTGGTTTACCTACTCGTCGCCAAATTCTTACAAGGCACCACGGCCTCCTCCCCCTTTTTCTCTGTATTTTCTTCACGCGGATGATGGGGATTTGGGCCTTGTCTCGACAATGCAGTACATCCTTTGCGTCGGACTCATTAAAGAAAAAATCGTAGTCTAGTTCGAAGTAAGTAATCGCTGTTCTGATGTCCAAAAGCTTTTTTTGGTCGTGAGAGACGGTAGCAGCAACATTATGTACCAAAAGAGTGACATTTTGACATTACAAACAATGTGAAAAATCAAACAAAATAGCACAGTTGGTTAGGAGCCCATAAAAGACGACATTGAATGTTCCTAAGTGGCCTAGTTACAGTTTTGACTTAAATTCATTGAAAATCTATGGCAAGACTAAAAAATGGCTGTCTAGCAATGATCAACAACCAACTTGACAGAGCTTGAATAATTTTAAAGAGTTATGTGCAATATAGTATAATCCAGGTGTGCAAAGCTCTTAGAGACTTAGATTCTAAAGATTCTAACATGTATTGAGTCAGGGGTGTGAATACTTATGTAAATTAGAAACGTCTTTATTTTATTTTCACAAAATTCACAAAATCATTTCTAAACATTTGTTTTCACTTTGTCATTATGTGGTACTGAGAGTAGATGGGTGAGAAAAAGCATACCTTTGATCAATTTTGAATTCAGTCTGTAACAAAACAAAATGTGGACTAAGTCAAGAGGTATGCAAACTTTATGAAGGCACTGTATATGAGCCTCTAGCTGAGAGAGATCGATTCCCAGTCCCATCTGTCTTTTACACTGTTTCTCTTCTATATGTAAAAATATATATAATTATAAAAAATAAAACAATTGTGGTGGTGGATAAAGTTGTACCCAACTGTTAATCTTTGTTTGGTCCACCTGAACTTTTATCATCTTTGGCAAAGCGCTATCTGTATTACAACAGAAGCTGCTCCCAGTTACTGTCTTTCACACTACCCTTTTGTAGCATCGCTCGGTTAACTAAAATCAGGCTGAATTGGCCCAACAATGGATATGGGGTATTTTTCAGGAGGGCTCAGAATTACAAAACGTCTACATTCTGATATAGTTACACTCATTTCCTAATCACCTAGTTTTGAAAACCCAAAACGCTGTTTATAATTTAGCTGAATTTTTCTATTCTTATAGAGAACACTGGTGCAGAATTGTTGACTACAGATCAGAACATTACTCCCTATCATGGGACGCGAGCACGGAATAGTATGGAAGCACTTTTAGCCTGGTTGTCTTGCTGAGTAAGGACTTTCTGCCTGCCTTCTCAGTGGAGGTGAACTACCTCCTGGGGGCACTGTGTGAGCGTGTGTGTGTTTGTGGGTGTGTCTCTGTGTGTGTGTGTGTGTGTGTGTGTGTGTGTGTGTGTGTTTGTGCGTGTGTCTCTGTGTGTGTGTGTGTGTGTGTCTCACTCCACTAACTCTTATCTGTAATTATGGAGACACAAACAGAGGAATGCAGCTCTAAGACAGTAAACCACTCCCAGGAGGGAGAGCAACCCATTGACTTGACAAAGGTATTCAAACAGTGTACAGTCACTGTGCCAGAGTGTCTGAGAGAGAGAGAGAGAGAGAGAGAGAGAGAGAGAGAGAGAGAGAGAGAGAGAGAGAGAGAGAGAGAGAGAGAGAGAGAGAGAGAGAGAGAGAGAGAGAGAGAGAGAGAGAGAGAGAGAGAGAGAGAGAGAGAGAGAGAGAGAGAGAGAGAGAGAGAGAGAGATTTTCACTTTTGTTTATTATCTAGTTCACCTGCTTTGGCAATGTTAACATATGTTTAACATGCCAATAAAGCCCTTAAATTGAATTGAGAGAAAGAGAGCCATAGAGGATGAGAGAATGAGAGAGGGGGTATTCAAATCTATTTTTGTGTGTATTTATATACCATATTTTATTACTTTACTTAGTATGCTTAGTACACTCTTGTTAAAATGTCTACAGCAGTAGAGAGTATAGCGTTCAGAGTTCTGGACAGATTGAATGCTTTGTGGCAGGAGCTATTGAAATTCCCAATTTCAGAAAATTATAGAAGTTTCAGCCAACAACCGTCAGCTTGTTAGTTTCACTTTGAAACATTAGTGTTGATCCCATCTTGGCAGCATAGCAACTGCATGTTAGAAAGCTATGTGAACCTTGGCTTTGAGAATGCTACTGAACATGCTTTCACAGCTGTCTGAATTAGCTGTCTGAATTGTGCTCAAAATGTGGTAAATAGGTTGCAAATCACACCTTTTTTCTTCTGCCAAGATAATGGCCGTACCTTGTGATGGTTCCTTCCACTTGCGGCTAAACCTCTTCAAACAAGTTCAGTTGGCAAACAATCAAATTATTGTGTAGGTTTTGTCGAAGCAGGGAGCCCAAAAATATGATGGTTTGCTTCTTCTTCCAACTCAAGTTCTCTGCTCCCAAAGGACATGAGGTCTAGTCTTGTATTTGATGACTTAGCACTTATTCCAAAAGGAATTACAGTCAAAAGTGTCATATTAGTCAACCTCCATAGATTTTGTGTCAATTGCAATGTGTCTAATTTATGCTAAAAAGCTAGCAACAACTCACAAGTAGAGATACAAAGGGAATAGTTATGATGGAATAGTAATGATGTGCCTAATATCGTCCCCAGACTAATTACGCATTTAAACACTGACAGGGGTCTGAACTGATTTCACCTGGGTTTTTCTCCTCAAGAAAAACTAGATTTGAATCTTGAGGGTGTGGTTTGATATGTATGTGTATGTGTTATGATCAATATATGGCAGTTATTGTTGTTTGTTCCTCTTCACTTACCGTAGTTGAGTTATCCCAAGCCCCAAACATCCTGCACCAACGTGTTATCTACGAAATTGTCTAAAGGAAGGACAGTTGTGTTTGTGATGCTAATGTTGACTCACAAAATGTGTGGATGTTTGAGTTGGGGGAAAAAACAAGCCTTTGATAATGAACGTTTCTTGTTCTTTCAACATAACATTGGCGATGATGTATTGTAGCTATGTCTTGTTCATTGTCTCATTGGGTAGTTCTATGTCTGTAAAGGAATGGATGTGTTATAGGTTGATTCTGCTGCTACAACTGAATAGTGTGCAGCTGTGCTCAGATGATTTGGGTGCCAACAGGCAGTGGTCCCACATTTAGTGGGAATGTGGGCAGGACTGAAATCTAAACCCAACACGAGAAAAACATTTACATCCTTTTCCATAAATCTCACAAAAATCAATTTTGGAAAATACTGACATTATAAATTATTCAACTTTACACTTTTTTTTGTCAATTTTGGGACTACAATTGATGTTTGCGACTACTATCAATTCCACATGGAACATTTTTAACCAGAGTAGTAGTTTTGTTTTTGGTTCAGCTCCTCCAAATATTTGTCATTATTTGATCTAAGCGAATTACATGACTGTGAGGCCTGGTTCTGAATCAGAAACGTGTTGTGTGCTAGCAAAAACATTCCCCCAATCTTGAGAGTAGCTAGCTAGCTGTAGCTACTTTTTTTTTTTTTTACCTTTTATCTCTAGCTAACTTAACCCAATGAGTGCCACCGTAACACGTGCAGGTTTTGGACTTCTAAACCCTTTTCAACATTGTGTGTTGGAGCTACACAATTGCATTAGTCTATTTCATCTGCATCCATAGATACCAAGCAGTAATCTGTGTGATTAACAGGAAGTGAGCGAGAGCGGTGTTTGTGAGACAAGGGCAGATCCCGTTAAAACAAAAAAAAGTATGTGGAGTCCAATGGTTTGAGCTAAGCTGAGGTCAATGAATAGCATTCTCACATATGTGTTCCTTTTGTCCAAGTAGGTAAGGACAGTGTTGAGTACAATAGAGATTGCATCATATGTGGATCTGTTGGGGCGGTATGCAAAATGGAGTGGGTCTAGGGTGTCTGGGATAATGGTGTTGATGTGAGCCATGACCAGCCTTTCAAAGCACGTCATGGCTACAGACGTGAGTGCTACGGGTCGGTAATCATTTTGGCAGGTTACCTTAGTGTTAATTTCGGCACAGGGACTATGGTGGTCTGCTTGAAACATGTTGGTATTACAGACTTTTTTTATTTTACCTTTATTTAACTTTATTTAACTAGGCAACTAAGAACAAATTCTTATTTTCAATGACGGCCTAGGAACAGTGGGTTAACTGCCTGTTCAGGGGCAGAACGACAGATTTGTACCTTGTCAGCTCAGGGGTTTAAACTTGCAACCTTCCGGTTACTAGTCCAACGCTCTAACCACTAGGCTACCCTGCCGCCCCCTGACTCAGGGACAGGTTGAAAACGTCAGTAAAGACACTTGCCAGTTGGTCAGCGCATGCTCGGAGTACACGTCCTGGTAATCCGTCTTGCCCTGCAGCCTTGTGAATGTTGACCTGTTTAAAGGTCTTACTCACATCGGCTAGGGAGAGCTTGATCACACAGTCGCCCGGAACGGTAATTTAGCTTGTCTGGAAGGTTCATGTCACTGGGCAGCTCGTGGCTGTGCTTCCCTTTGTAGTCTGTAATAGTTTGCAAGCCCTGCCACAAGAGTCGGAGCTGGTGTAGTATGATTCAGTCTTAGTCCTGTATTGACACTTTGTCTGTTTGATGGTTCCTCTGGGGGCATAGCGGGATTTCTTAACCTGTTGAACCTATAGGGGCGCTGTGTCATTATTGGATAAAAAGACGTGCCCGTTTTAAGCGCAATATTTTGTCACGAAAAGATGCTCAACTATGCATATAATTGACAGCCTTGGAAAGACACAACTTCGACGTCTCCAAAACTGCAAAGATATTATCTGTGCGTGCCCCAGAACTAATGCAACAGGCGAAACCAAGATGAAGTTTCATACAGGAAATGCCCCGGATTCTGAAGGCGCTGTGTTCCAATGTCTCCTTACATGGCTGTGAATGCGCCAGGAATGAGCCTGCGCTTTCTGTCTATTCCCCGAGATGTCTGCAGCATTGTGACGTGTTTGTAGGCATATCATTGGAAGATTGACCATAAGAGACTACATTTACCCGGTGTCCCGCCCGGTGTCCTGTGTGCGTAATCTGTAGGTCCATGCGCGTTCCATTTCTTCAGAATTGAAAGTAAACTGCCACGATGGATTTTATCGTCGATAGATATGTGAAAAACACCTTGAGGATTGATTCTAAACATCGTTTGTCATGTTTCTGTCGATATTATGGAGTTAATTTGGAAAAAAGTTCGCGTTTTAATGATTTTTTTCTTTTTTTCTTACCCAAACGTGATGAACAAAACGGAGCGATTAGTCGACACAAATAATATTTTTTGTAAAAACGGAACATTTGCTATCTAACAGAGTCTCCTCATTGAAAACATCTGAAGTTCTTCAAAGGTAAATGATTTTATTTGAATGCTTTTATGTTTTTTGTGGAAAATGTTGCATGCTAAATGCTAGGCTTAATGCAATGCTAGGCTATCAATACTCTTACACAAATGCTTGTTTAGCTATGGTTCAAAAGCATATTTTGAAAATCTGAGATGACAGTGTTGTTAACAAAAGGCTAAGCTTGAGAGCAAATAGATTAATTTCATTTCATTTGCCATTTTCATGAATAGTTAACGTTGTGTTATGCTAATGAGCTTG
The DNA here is from genome assembly GCF_013265735.2 of Oncorhynchus mykiss. Classification (NCBI taxonomy): domain Eukaryota; kingdom Metazoa; phylum Chordata; class Actinopteri; order Salmoniformes; family Salmonidae; genus Oncorhynchus; species Oncorhynchus mykiss. The sequence continues at coordinate 11,000,767 of NC_048586.1, read as the reverse complement.
CTGATAGATTTACACAATCCTGGATACAGGGTTTTTTTCGTAGCTAAACGTGACGCAGAAAAGGGAGCGATTTGTCCTAAACAAATAATCTTTCAGGAAAAACTGAACATTTGCTATCTGAGAGTCTCCTCATTGAAAACATCTGAAGTTCTTCAAAGGTAAATGATTTTATTTGAATGCTTTTCTATTTTTTTGTGTAAATGTTGCCTGCTGAATGCTAACGCTAAATGCTACGCTAAATGCTACGTTAGCCATCAATACTGTTACACAAATGCTTGTTTTGCAATGGTTGAGAAGCATATTTTGAAAATCTGAGATGACAGTGTTGTTAACAAAAGGCTAAGCTTGAGAGCAAATAGATTAATTTCATTTCATTAGCGATTTTCATGAATAGTTAACGTTGCGTTATGGTAATGAGCTTGAGTCTGTATTCACGATCCCGGATCCGGGATGGGGAGATCAGAGAGGTTAAAGGCTTCCAGGTTGGAGTCCCGCTCCTTGAAAGCAGAAGCTCTACCCTTTAAAGCTCAGTGCGGATTTTTCCTGTAATCCATGGCTTCTGGTTGGGGTATGTACGGTCACTGTAGTATGCACGGTCACTGTGGTGGTGATGTCATCGATGCACTTATTGATGAAGCCAGTGACTGCTGTGGTGTACTGATCAAAGCCATCAGAAGAGTCCCGGAACATTCCAGTCTGTGCTAGCAAAACAGTCCTGTAGCTTAGCAGGACTAAATTGTGCATCATCAGTATTCATTATACATCACCAGTAATACCTGGTTTGCATACCTATTCTTGCCTTAGCATTTACTGGTAGATATCATAACTTGGAACATCTTTCCTATTGCTTTCCTCCATGCAACAACCAGCTGTTTGAGAGCTGCATGCTGTCTCTGCCCAACAAATTATCTATAGTGTGCAGAAAGCATGTGATAAATAATCAACTTAACAAATGAACAGCTTTGGGGTCCATCTGTTTTTTTAAATAAATTATATAGCCTCGATAAAAAATGACATTATTACATTATACTGTATTTATTGGCGCAAGCGGGCCACTGACGGGGATGATCGACTGCCTTGGAGGGTTTCCAAAACCTTCCCTGTATGTTGGTTTAGCGCTGACACACACAGACAGGTTCATTCCCGTGCCTTTGTTTCCTATTCAGAAAGTTGGTTTACTTTTGGTCAATTGCAAATTAATGTTCAAATAAATCATGATGATAAAAAAAAGCAACTTTTTGACCAAAAACTAATGTGACCAGATAAAAAATTGGTAGCTTGGTAAACTATATTTTCAGAGTTGCTTCCCCACACTGTTAATGGAAATGCATTTGGACTTTCTCCCTGACTTTTTCCGGAACTTGCCACTGGGCTAATGAAGGCTGTGTTTGAAGCTTTGGTCTACCAGACATTCTGAGCATTGGGAGAAAGTCTGGTGAACAAGATTATGATGTGCATAACTTGGCTAACTAATGCTAACAAGTTGCTACAGTGTACAGCTACTATTGCGAGCTCTGCCTTCATAACATATTTGATTCGTTTGGAAATTACCTTTTCAACTCGTCTCCATCCCGTTTTGACCTCTAAAAGGCTCAGAATTCTCAGAGTTCTCCAGGCACGTAACTTTTCCTTTCGGAACAGGTTAAATCTAATGCTAATGGGGTTCAATAAAGGTACTAACATGCAGTTGCCACCCAGAGTGCACCCTCTCTATCCTTACAGATGTTAGATCTTAATGTGATCACCCTATTGTTACAGGAAATGTCCTGCACAGCTAGAAATGCAAACCTTTAGTGTTTTGAGGTTTAACAAGGCTTCTAAAGTTTGTAATTTCCACTGTATATTGTCTGATTTAATTAGAATCCACACAATAATTTACATGATTTTCCTTTTCTCTCTCTCTCTCTCTCCTCTCTCTCTCTCTCTCTCTCTCTCTCTCTCTCTCTCTCTCTCTCTCTCTCTCTGTGTGTGTAATTAACAACCTGCAGGGGTGTGAGCACACCGTTACCTGCGGGGCTACAAAGGCAATCCCAGTTCACAGACAGTGCATAGAGAAGGAGGAGAAAGAGAGTAAGAAAGTACGAGACAATAAAGAGGCAAAAAGTTGTAACAGACCTATGGTCTGTTGATTGCAAATATGTAGTTGTTTGCAATCAACATGCAAAGACAGAATCCCTTGAAAATGATGAGTTCATCCTGAGTGTACTGTATGTACTCTGAAGTTTTGTGCGTGTATTTTGGTACGAAAGCACATGAGTTCGTACAGCATTTCCCATTGCTGCAAAATGTGATGTCATGTCAATAACACTAACAGTTATCAAACAAACACATGATGGAGGGAGGGAGATGGATGGAGGGTGGAGCTATGTGTAGGAATATGACATGCTACCTAATTAAAGATAATTTAGAGAGCCCCAAGCTTACAAGACACCTGGCACCTGATAGTGCCTCTTTTACACTTGACTGGCTCATGAAATGGAAATCTCATGTGAAGGGGATGCTGTATGTGAGATGGCACTAAGTTACTGCCGGCAGCATTAATCTTTGACCTGTGCTTTGGGCATTAAAAAAAGGGGGAAAATTGTCATGCACTTACTTTGTTTAAAAAAACAGAGAAATAGGGTCAGACAAACATGGTTAGCAGTTTGACAAAAATAGATGAATAGCATCTGGATCTACCTGTTAGTCCAAACACACCACGGATGTCAACATTCATTCCCAGAAATCAATGATGATCCATTGAACAAATCCTTGTTATTTCTAAATACATGTTTTGTCATTTACACCTAATAAGGGGACTACTTGGGGTATTGATTTCTAATGGAAACATATAGAGAAGCAATAGATCTCCATTATACCAGCCTATGGCATTCAGCAGATATCATGCACTTCAATATTGTGAACTCCTTTGTGGCCGATTAAAGACATGTATAACACAGAATACTTGTAACCCTACAATAATGATAACCTTCTCTTAGCGACAGTCTAGTTACTTACCACTCTTGTCCTGATGCTCTTGAGTGAGGTTGGGTACCGGGTCTACTTTGTGTGAGCATCGTCCTGACCCCTGAACCAGCTGCTCTAAAGGCAATTCTGAATCTGCAGTGGGATAACAATGCAGCCCTGTGGAACACCGCGGTGTGTAGATGCCACAGAATTCGCCTTCTAACCGGGAACACACTGGGCAGCAGCCACAGCCGGGCTCCCTGACTATATCAGTGCAGGTTGTAGCAAGCTTAGCACATGCAGATTGGCGCTCCGCAGCACAGATCTGACAATGGAATACCATGCCCCCGAGCAATAGAACCGGCAGAGCAAGAAATGTAAGAAGCAGCAAACTGCAGCCATAATATAGCACCATTCTACCTCGAGCTGTACCGTCTAATAAAGAGTAACATGAATAGATAAGGATGTAAACTTTGGGTCCAAAAGTGGAACCTTCAACTGTGTTAGCATAGTAAACAAGTGGGAGACCCAGTGGTGCAATCTGCAGGGCCTATCAACTGTCATGTTTCTGATATTTTATGTCTTGAAGGCAAGTAATTAACGATATGTAGCTTGCAGTGAGTTGTTTCTTGCATAACCTTAGTGTGCAGTAGATAACGAATTATTGAAGGAACAAATGATCAAATGTCAATATCTGAATAAATATGTTCGAATAGCCATGCTTCGACTATAGCAAGAGCTTGCTTTGTGCTTTCTGTTAGTGTTTAAATACTGGAGAGTTGAGACCAAATCACGGACGCTGGACAGAGTGGATTTCAGTTGTAACAAAAGACAGTTTTAATGAGTCAAAGATATCTTGTCCCGCAGTTTTACGTGCACGGATCTAGTTCATATAACTCGGCAAGGAGTTATAGCAAGGACTCGGCAACTCGGCAAGGAGGTGAAAAAGAGACCTTATACAAAGGTTACATTCATTTTTCTACATAGAATAAAGTAGGTGGAGTCTTGTCGTTTCGGTCTTCTGACTGGTCGGAGGGTTGGAGGCGGGCCTTGCTCTAGCCAGAGCGGGCGCCATTGGTGCACAGCAAAAGTCCTTTGCTCTTGGGACCGGCCAGTAGAGGGGGTCGTGAAAGAAGAGAACAGAGGGGGTCAGTCTTATGGCTGGGTGTCTGTGTTCTTGCGATGGAATGTCTTTGTTTATATGAGCTATGTGTATGAATATTTATATAACATTTCAAATGATATTATCTTTACTTAGAACATTTTAAATATTATCTTAGGCTGCACTGCTGTCCCGAGTGAATGTCAAGATAATTTTTTGCTCTTTATGAGAGTATGTTTAAACAACAAGCAGCAGAGCAGAGAAACAGAACTTTCTAAGGGAATATTACAGCGTGTGCTGGGTGTCTCTGACATGACCACTCCTTTTCTCGCATTTCCATTTACACTCAATTAAAGCTGTCCCAAGGACCGAAATGGATCTCCCTCCCCCATATGTCCCATTGATTTATTGGTCGTGAGTAGGGGTTGTTGTGCTTATCCAGCAAGCAGGCTTCTGTAAACTCATACAGGGTATCTGTGTCTCTTGGCCACCGTGGAGAGCGATGTTTGTTGACTCAAGGGGTCCAAAGATAGCACAACCACTGTAGGAGCCTATCCTGCAGGGGCCTACGTTAGCAGATATTAATGAAGCTTATTTGTCTTAGTGGGTGCCTTCTTACTTTATAGCATGTACAGTTGAAGTCAGAAGATTACATACACGTTAGCTAAGTACATTTAAACTCAGATTTCACAATTCCTGATATTTAATCTGAGTAAAACTTCCCTGTCTTAGATCAGTTAGGATCACCACTTTATTTTAAGAATGTGAAATGTCAGAATAATATAATTATTTATTTCAGCATGTATTTCTTTCATCACATTCCCAGTGGGTCAGAAGTGTACATACACTCAATTGGTATTTGGTAGCATTGCCTTTAAACTGTTTAACTTGGGTCAAACAGTTTGGGTAGCCTTCCACAAGCTTCCCACAATAAGTTGGGTGAATTTTGGCCCATTGCTCCAGAAAGCTGGTGTAACTGAGTCAGGTTTGTAGGCCTCCTTACTCGCACGCACTTTTTCAGTTCTGCCCACAAATTTTCTATGGGATTGAGGTCAGGGCTTTGTGATGAACACTCCATCAGGGCTTTGTGATGGACACTTCAATACCCTGACTTTGTTGTCCTTAAGCAATTTTGACACAACTTTGGAAGTATGCTTGCGGTCATTGTCCAATTGGAAGACCCATTTGTGACCAAGCTTTAACTGATGACTTGAGATGCTGCTTCAATATATCCACATAATTTTACTTCCTCATGAAGCCATCTATTTTGTGAAGTGCACCAGTCATTTTACTGTGGATATAGATACTTTTGTACCTGTTTCCTCCAGCATCTTCACAAGGTCCTTTGCTGTTGTCCTGGGATTGATTTGCACTTTTCGCACCAAAGTACGTTCATCTCTAGGAGACAGAACGCGTCTCCTTCCTAAGCGGTATGACGGCTGCGTGGTCCCATGGTGTTTATACTTGCGTACTATTGTTTGTACAGATGAACGTGGTACCTTCAGGTGTTTGGAAATTGCTCCCAAGGATGAACCAGACTTTTGGAGGTCTACAATTTATTTCTGAGGTCTTGGCTGATTTCTTTTGATTTTCCCATGATGTCAAGCAAAGAAGCACTCAGTTTGAATGTAGGCCTTGAAATACATCCACAGGTACACCTCCAATTGACTCAAATTATGTCAATTAGCCTATCAGAAGCTTCTAAAGCCATGACATATTTTTCTGGAATTTTCCAAGCTGTTTAAAGGCACTGTCAACTTAGTGTATGTACACTTCTGAAACACTGGAATTGTGATACAGTGAATTATAAGTGAATTAGTCTGTAAACAATTTTTGGAAAAATTACTTATGTCATGCACAAAGTAGATGTCCTAACCGACTAGCCAAAACTATAGTTTGTTAACAAGACATTTGTGGAGTGGTTGAAAAATGAGTTTTAATGACTCCAACCTAAGTGTATGTAAACCTCCAACTTCAACTGTACAGTATATGGTCAGCGGGTTGCCTACCCAGAATGAATCGTAGAGGGCAGAGGAGGAAGCTGAAAGGCTAGTTTGGATAGTCCATTAATTACATTTGATGACTACCTTACCATGGGATTCATAATATGAGAAATATATGAGATCTCTCAAACACCTATGAAACTAAATGTAATTTACCCATGTAAACGTTAGCTTTCACATGACAAGCAAGGGAATTCTAGCTGGGAGCCAATGATACATTATAATTTGAGGGCTCAAATAATAATTTGAGGGCTGGCTTTACACCATTTGTTATAATTAAGTAATTGACCGTATCTTTGAAGACAGGTATGACTCTATGGTTAAATTATGATCACGCTTGAGGATAGCCACAAAAATTTTGCAGGATGGCACACTGGGCAACCGGGTGAGAGGGAGAACACTAGTGTACCTTTTCCAGTTGACATACTTTTCCACACTTAAACACCCTTCCTGCGTCTGACCTGGAGTGAGAACTGGAATTTCCGGCTTACAGAATAGCCTTACCTGTCATGCCTCTGTGGGCCGCGACATGTGACCACCAGCCTGGGAGGACTCCTCTGGGCCCGGCATGTGAGGTAATGTATGTCTGTCCATCCATTCTCTTGTCACCATGTCTGTCGTTCCCTCCCCTACCACCCAGCGGCCACTGTGGATCAGACCTGGGTTCAAATAGCATTTGTTTTCTTTCAAATACTTGCGTCTGATTGAGTCTCCCTAGAGCGCAGATGTGCAGGATCTACACTTTTGGGACTATACCGTGCATTGGTTCCACTGTGCCAGGCAAGCTCCATAGTATTTCAAAAGAAAGTAAAGTATTTCAAAAGAAAACATCATTTGAACCCAGGTCTGTCTTGGATGTACTGTCTTGGCTGTGTTTACTCTTTCGGCGCATTCACACTACAATTTAGCCCAGGGCTAAGAGCCACCTTAGCCCTGTGTTAAGGGATATGGTTAGCACCGACTTTTCGCGGTTAGCCCCAGAAACATGGTGCCAAAATAGCCAGTGTAAAACAAGAACAACGCCTTGAGTTCTCACTGTCCAATCACAAAATTAGCACTTTCACTTAATTTACATATGCTCGTGATGCCAGTAACACGTTCTGCATGAATTTATTTGTCAAAATAATACAATTTAATCCTTCCATCTGAGGACAAAAAACAGAGCACATTAAGAACAATGGAGTGTGAAAATGCCTTTTATAGAAACAGATAGGAATGCACATGACAGAAGAGACGTCTAGGAGGTTCTACAGTAATAACCTCAGTGTAGAGGCACAGGTATAGAGTAAGCTTATAACCTCCCGAATAGCTTACCCTAACCATTAGACAGGGAAACAAACAACTAGGGGTCATTTCATATACTCAGACAGAGTGCAGTCCAAGTACAGGCTATGGAGCTTTGGAGCCCCTGTGGATATCCAATGACTTTGTCTGTACTCACTGTCAGGGTCATTTTGTCATTACCACATTCTTTCCACCCCCGAGTCATCTAATTAAGCATGACAAGCCATAAAATGCGCAGGCAAGTTCAATGACAGGGGTGCGGATCTCTCTCCCCAGCATGAGGAGGGCAGGCGTGCAGGAGGTGGAGTCTTGGACAGTGGAGCGGCATGCCATGAGGACCATAGGCAGGTGCTTGTCCCAGTCAAGCTGATGTTTGGCTGCTGTCCAAGTGTTTTGTTGAAGCACTCCACAAGGCCATAACTTTGATGATGGAGAGGAGTAGTGAGGGTCTTGTGCATACCCAGCTTCTCACACACAGTGACGAACACACAGGACTCACAATTATGCCTTGGTTGCTCCAAACTTGCTGAACATTCCTGCTGTCAGGGCGTCGACTATGGTCTCTGCCTCCTGGTCAGGCAGAGCAAAGGCCTCGGGTAATTTTATTAAATAGTCCATGGCCTTGAGCACCCAGCGGTTTCCACTGTCTGTGGTGGGGAACAGTTCAACTACATTCACTCCCCCCCTCGCCATGGGAGCCCCCACTGGGAACTGATGGAGCTGAGCATGAGAGCGGTCTGGAGGGCCCTTTCTCGCTGTGCAGTTGTCACAGCGGCGGTAAAAGTCCTCCACATCCCTCTTGTGCTTCCCCCATTAAAAGCCATGACAGAGGCGGTGGAGTGTTTTTTTGACCCCAAAGTATCCAGTCCCCACCACCCCATGAGTGCTCTGGAGCACAGCCTCCCGCAGTGCTTTTGGGACCATCACCTGCAACGTCTCCTCTCCCGTAGCTGACTCCTTCCATGCCCGCTGTAGCACGCCATCAGCCAGGCGCAGTCTCTCAAACTTTGACCACAACCCTTTGGTCACGAGTGAGAGCACTGCCACCTCTTCCCACGGTGGCTTCAGCTGCGCCTCTACTCACTGTAGCCCTGGCTGTAGGTCTGTGTCCCGTCCCTGCTGCTGCCCCCATTCAGCCACGTTGACAGTCTGCAGCTCACAGCAGACAGGCCCGCTTGCCCGACACACTGTGGTACAGACCCCCTCCTCCACGCACAGCTCTCTCTTACGGCACTCTCTCCACTCACAGTGGCGGCAGCCACCTGCAGTACAGTGCCGACGGGACATGGCGTTGGTGTTGGAGTGGTGTGCCCCTGCCCTGTATGGCTGAAGCTCCTCCAACCAGCATGCAACCTGGTCCCTCTGAGCCACTGGAAAGCAGAGTGGTCAGTCCTTACATTAAATGGCAGGCCACCCAGGTAGTACTTGAAGTGTTTGATGGAAGCCACAACAGGGGCTCCCGCCGGGTGACACAGTACCAGCACTACTGTGTCACTCTCTCCCCCTCTGGCCCCACATGGGACAGCACCCCAACCATGCCCACATTGCTCGCATCTGTGTCCAGGATAAAGGGCAAGGTAAGGTCAGGGGGCAAGCACAGGGGCCTCGATCAGTGCACATTTGAGGGTCATGAAGGCCTCCTCGCACCCCACTGTCCAAGTGAAGGCATTGTCCTTCGGCAGCAGGCGGTTCAGGAAGAGCAGCGACGCCAGGCCCTGGAAGCTCTTCAGCTGATGTTGGCCAGTCTTGGACAGCCCCGACCTTATCCTCCATGGTGCTGATACCCTCCTTCCCCACTCGGTGGCTCAAGAAGGACACCTCAGTCTTCAGGAAGTGGCACTCCTCGGGGTGGAGCTTCAGGCCTGCGGCAGCCACCCTTTCCAGCACATGCCGTAGCGCCCCCAGGGCTGACTGGAAGGAGCTGCCATGGGCCAGGATGTTGTTGAGGTATATCAGACACTCCTGTTGGGGGATGCCATCCAGCACCCTGTCCATCAAATGCTCAAAAGTAGTTGGGGCGTTGCACAGGCCGAAGCACAGGACCTTGATCTGCCAGTGTCAACAGTTAGTGGAGAACACAGTTTTGGCTCTGGCCTCTGGGGAGAGGGGTACCTGCCAGTAGCCACTGCGGATGTCTAGTGAGGAGAACTAGGAGGACCCCCTAACCACGTCCAGCAACTCACCAATACGTGGTATGAGGTATGAGTCCTTCCTGGTTACCTCATTCAGCCGCCTGTAGTCCTCACAGAACCTCAGCTTGCCCCCCTTCTTAGGAACCATGATAACTGGCGCCGCCCAGGGGCTGTCTGAGGGCTCGATGAAGTTTGCCCGCTGCATCTCCAACACAGCTTGTCTGCCGCCTAATGCGTGCCAGCAGGATATGGCGGGGACAGCCAGGGGCTCATCTGTGTCGATCTCATGCTGCACCAGATGAGTCTGACCCATCTCTTCCTCATTCAGCGCAAAGCGGTCTCTGAGTTCAAACAGCATCTGCCACAACTGTTCCTGCTGCTCGCGGTCAAGACCAACACAGTTCCTCCCCCATATCTCCTTCACTGCAGACAGTGTCTTCTCCTCTCCCATCTGGGGTAGCTGGGCTGGGGGGGCATGGGCAAGGCTCAAGGAGGGATGTGTCGTGGAGGTATCTGGGGGAATATAACACACAGCAGTAGGTGACAGAGGGGCTGGGGAAAAGTCACACACAGATGTGGAGGAGGGGGGGGCAGCCATGAGTCTCTGCTGCTTTAACTGTTGGAGTAATGGGTTTGTTGGGTTGTGTGAATGTGACATTAGGGGGGACCATGGTGACTGCAGGCCCTTCCTGGAAGCTCAGTGTGCCCCCATTTAGGTCTAACTGGCAGCCTGTGCTCCTAAGAAAGTCCAAACCCAGGATATAAGGGACCTGCACAGCCGCCACCCACACAGAATGACGCACAGTTCTGCCCCCTACTGTCAGAGTCATTATTCCCTGCCCTTTCAGCTCACCTGTGACTATGCGGAGCTGCACAGTTGTGGGCTCAATCTGAGTCCAACCTGGCACAATATCCGGGCCTCACCAGGGTTACTGTGGACCCAGTGTCCACCAGTGAAGTGCAGCGCACCCCCTCCACAGTGACTGGAACATAACAAAAAAAACAACACAGGTCCAGCCCACCACCCTCCGTTTGCCCTCCTGGGGGACGTGGAGCCTTGCTCCACCGTGCGTGTCGGTGGGCTCCTCCTGAAGATGGTGGTTGGGAAAGAGAGCCAGGTGTACCCGTAGCGGCTCTCCAGGCTGCCTGCGTCTATTACTCATTTCTGAGTGCAGCAGCCCAGGCTGTACACACTGTGCAAAGTGCTTCCTCAGTGCTTCTTAGCAGATACGGAATCGGGAACTGAGCGCCGCATGTTTGTTTACAACCTGAGCCCCAGATTCCTTGTCCCGCAGGATCGACGTCACGCCTTCGGTCTGCCCACCAGAATCCACTCGAAGCACAGTCGACAGAGCACTCATACCCGCTTCAGCCGCCATCATTCTAGCGGTCTCCCTCAAGCGGCCTCTGTGCTCCGATGCCCTGGCGATCTCCTCAGCCAGATCCTCCGATGTCCATGCACACACACCTCCTTGGCAATAATCGTCCCTTACCTCCACCTTCATTTTCAGATTTCCCTCTAAGCATTTTCAACCCCCGTTCTCACGTACGTTAGCTAGCCACGGTAGTCAGCTAGCTATCTGGCTAACTTTTATCTACGTTTTAATGACCTGGCTATATCATAAAGGAACAATTGTCCAGACAGAGGCTTGAGTTTACGAATTCACGGTTTATTAACCCAACTCCACACAGGCTACTGTTTGGTTGTAGCCCACACCAAATAAATGAAAGATACCGGTATAAAACAACTGTGATCTTCTCTGGTGAAGCCCAGACATAGGAGGGAGAACAATGGCTAAACATGGCCTTAAACGTCCAATGCTCCATCCCCCTGCCAAGGCCCAGGGATATAGGACTCCTTCCACCCAGGGAGCCTGAGCAGGGGACGGACCTGAACTGGTACTCCAAGATGAAAGCCTCTTGCTGTAGGTCTATCTGAGGGAGAACAGCCTAGAGGAGATGGATGCACTGGATGGAGAGGCTGAGGCTAGCAGGCTGGAAAGGGCACCCTCAGGAGGGAACCTGCAGCCCTTACTGTCATCTATGGCCCGTAGAGTCTCCTCCTGCTCTCCTCACCGATCCCTCACCTCAAAGTCATGGAACAAGGTAAAATAGAACATTGACAGATGCTTAACCTCTAGCGTCGAGCAATCCCGTATCCGGGAGCGTAATCATAGCCTCAAGCTCATTACCATAACGCAACGTTTCCTATTCATGAAAATCGCAAATGAAATGAAATAAATATATTGAAACACAAGCTTAGCCTTTTGTTAACAACACTGTCATCTCAGATTTTCAAAATATGCTTTAACCAAAGCTACACAAGCATTTGTGTAAGAGCATTGATAGCCTAGCATAGCATTAAGCCTAGCATTCAACAGGCAACATTTTCACAAAAACAAGAAAAGCATTCAAATAAAATAATTTACTTTTGAAGAACTTCGGATGTTTTCAATGACGAGACTCTCAGTTAGATAGCAAATGTTTTGCAAAAATATTATTTGTGTAAGAGAAATAGCTCCGTTTTGTTCATCACGTTTGGCTAAGAAAAAAAACAAAAATGCAGTCACTTACAACGCCGACCTTTTTTCCAAATTAGCTCCATAATATCGACAGAAATATGGCAAACGTTGTTTAGAATCAATCCTCAAGGTGTTTTTCACAATTCTATTCGATGAAAAATCATTCCTGGCAGTCGGTTTGTCATCAGAGGCAAACGGAAAAATACTGCAGCTGGAGATTACGCAATAATTGCGACGGAGGACACCAAGCGACCACCTGGTAAATGTAGTCTCTTATGGTCAATCTTCCAATGATATGCCTACAAATACGTCACAATGCTGCAGACACCTTGGGGAAAACGTGGAAAAGGTAAGCTGACTCCTAGCTCCTCCACAGCCATATAAGGAGTCATTGCCATGAGGCGGTTTAAAAAAATGCGGCACTTCCTGATTGTATTTTTATCTGGGTTTTTTCTGTAACATCAGTTCTGTGGCACTCACAGACAATATCTTTGCAGTTTTGGAAACGTCAGAGTGTTCTTTCCAAAGCTGTCAATTATATGCAAAGTCGAGCATCTTTTCGTGACAAAATATCTTGTTTAAAACGGGAACGTTTTTCATCCAAAAATTAAAAGAGCGCCCCCTATATCAAAGAAGTTAAGCTTACAGTGTCCATATTAGGACAGCATGAGGCTGACAACTCCCTGAGAGGTTGCCACCTGATTACGACTCTGAGGCTATTCTTAGACTGTATATTGCTGTATATTGCTTTCTTATTGTTATTTTATTGTATAACAATTTCCTTTTTCTATTTCTTACTTTTTAACTCTGCGTTGTTGGGAAAGGGCTCATAAGTAATCATTTCACGGTAAAGTCACCATTTCAATTCGGCGCATGTGACAAATACAATTGTATTTTATTTGATACCAGCTAGATAAAATGTGAATTATCTTCTCCGCTCACCATATCAGCGTAGCGTTTGAGAACTGGGTGAATCTCAAGCTCCATCAGCAGGTCTCCCAGCAATTTCCTCCCATGGTACCACTCCATCCTCAACCTCCTCTCAAGCTCCAGACTCGGGTTGAGGCCCAGCTCCTCTGCCTTCCTCTCCACCACCTCACTGACCTCCTGCTGGGCCTCATGTTCTATCATCAGCCTCTCCTGTCGGAGCTTGGCCTGGATGTCCTGTATCCTGTAGGTGGCCTTCTGTAACTCACCTCCAGAGCTAGCACCCACTGCTCTTTCCCAGCCAAAGCCATAAGCTCCCTGCTAGACTTCCTCAGTCTGGCTTGGGCCTCTCTGGCTATTCCCTCCCTTCTCCTCACAACCAGGATATGCTCATCATTCCCTTCTCATCTCTCGCCGGTAGACCTCTGGGGATATCTGGATAGCCTTCAACCCACTGCACCCTGCTCTCCTACCCATGTGTCAATGCTGGTGCAGGTCTACCCACTGGTAGTCAAGTCGGGCAGCCCTAGAGCTCTTATAGAGGATATCCGGTACAAGCCATTGAACCTTGATGAACCACTCAGCCCCATCAGCATTGGTCAGTAGACTGAACTTCTCTGCCTTTGGCCACCTTGGTCAGAGGCGTAGGGGGTGGGCCTTTAGAGTCAGAGGTCAAAGGGACATTCCAAATAGAATTGGCAGTGCGCTTGTCTTCGTCAATGACGTACATGTTTTTGCAGAGAGGGACTATCACTTTCTCGCCAAAGGTGTCTTTCAAGGTGCACAGATGTTTGACGAAAGAGAGAAGCCACGTGATGCAGTGTTTTGTGTCTGAGCCTCTGTAGCCACTGACTACCACCACCAGGCACCTCTGTAACCTCAGAGAGGAGAACCCACAGCTGCTCCGGGCTGTTGATTCATCCTGGCGTTTCATGGTCAGGGCACACAAGACTGACTGAAGAGTGTACATATTGAAGGAGTGTTTGCAGTGTTGGACATGGTCCTGGAATGAGGCACTCTCTCTCTTGAGGCAGGTGTACAGGTTATCCATGGTTTCTGCTTTCCCGTCTAGCAGCACCTATCTGAGGCAACATTTTCCATTACACCAATAAGACACACTGTCCAAACAACACAGTTTTTCACTTTCACAAACAAGTATTTTCAGTGCGGACCCTGTGCCATCTGTATGTTTGCCCTGACTCTAACGATATTATGCAGACAACTAAGTGAAATGGAAATGTTTTCATATGACCATTCCTGCACATTTCACAAGTAGCTAATTGATTATTATTATATTATGTGTATGTTGCTTAGCAGCTCGAGATGGATGTGCATTAGCGAAATCATTGAATCATCACATTTTGCACTTAGGGAAAAATACATGACGGGGGTTGCTGAAAGGTATTTTCACAGGACTCCTGAAAGATTCATCTGTCAAGTGGTCGTCTAGTCGAGGCACATGAAACACCGCACAATGGTGTTCAAACTTTCCATTGCTCACTCTTGAGTTTAATTGAAAAGAGCAGAGTGAAGAGAAGGGCGCTGTTTTGACAAAAGCTAACACCCAAAACAAAAACATTTGACTGATGAGATGAAAGGTTTGAGGGTGAAATTTTCCAGCTTTGCTTTAATTGCTTGTTTAATTGTAGAGAAAGTGGGGGTCTCCAAGTCTAAAGGCTTCATGAATAGCGGCCATTAGGCTTTAAAAAATATATATAATAATAATAAAAAAGTAAGTATGTGTGTGATTGTGTGTCTTAGCCTCCGTGTGTGTCCATAGTAGGGCTGGATGCTCATCAGAACATTCGGACAGTTGTGATCTGCAATCCAGGCCTCTTGCCATTCTTCAATCCATCTCGGGAACATTCCCAGAGTGCTGCATTCCGGAACAATTGTTCTGAGACCCGAGATGTTTTTAGAACAAGAGAGACTTGGAAAAGTTCAACCACTCTCCTAGGAAACAACTACTGGCACAGCCATACAACCCTAAACAGTGCTTTTTTTCAAACTTGTTTAGACACTTATCCTTCATAGTTTATGGAACAGATCGCATTACCTTTTGGGATTTAAGAATAACATTTGACATACATTACATTACAGAGGGTACTATATTATTGTGCTAGTGGCTGCCAAGCCATAAACATGTCAACCTCACTCTGGCAACCATAGGCTTCAACATGCTGTCACTAAGCAATGCCATAGGGGTATGACAGCTACAAGTCACTCCTATTGCACTAGCTCTGGGCCCTGTCAACGTGTTGCGAGGCGAGTGTCACAGTCTGCAGGACATCTACAAGCTTGTCTGTTTACACAGCTCTACGTCGCTATTCAGTGTTTTAGAAGGTAAAGAAAGAGACAGGCGGGCATGGACATAGACATTAGGCTCATGAGTAAAGGTGGCTATTTCACATAGCAGTACTGCTCCTTTGGCTATAGTAGTCGATCAAAAACAACGACTGAGTGTTGTCTTAAAAGTTATAGGACATGAGAATTTTAACAAGTGGTTAAAAAGTCACAGGTTCAAACAAAAAAATATATTATTGAGAGTTTAGAAATAAACGAGACGTTTATAGAAGTTATAATCCTTTTTTAAAGGCTTCTCTGGAGCATATTGACTACCAAAAGGCTCTATAATTACAAGTAAACTTTTTGCTTGATTGTAGGATTGGGTTGCATTTGGTACCTTCCAGTATCAGGATTGAGAAACTCTTGGGTATAGAACTTCATCCATATCTGTCAGTGTAGTATGTGTGCTGAGAAACAGCTTGCCTAATGCTGTGTGTGCATGAAATATATATCTCACCGTAGACAATCCAATGACAATAAAAAGGTAATGCAATGATGGTGGTGGTTGTAGCGCTAAATTGAATTAAACTGTCTACACACCGTATTTTTCCTCATCCACTACTGCAGATAGATCTTGGGCTTATTTAGGCCATATACAATGTAGTTCAAGTTTAAATCACGTCACAATTCACACGGTTTTACTCGTGACACACAACAACAATGCTACCCATTGTCTTGTGGCTTGCTATTAGCCTGGAGACACCGAGGGGTCAAGAGCAGGTCTGGGAGCAGATTTATTGCATGTAATTACTCAGGATATATCAGTAGGGGGAGAAAACTCAACACTGTGTTACTCTCAGATAAATATATTGCCTCTCCCTGCTGTCCAATCTATTTAGGTAATATAGAACTGTAATACGATGCTTGAAACCCCCAAAAATATGGACATGAGGGGAGGGTGCCTTTTTTAGTGGAACTAGGTCATCAATTTACAGCTTAACAAAACTATTTAATTGGATGCTGTCTGTATGTGTGTGTGTATGTGTGTGCATCTCTGTCTGTCTGTATGCAC
Source organism: Oncorhynchus mykiss (assembly GCF_013265735.2). NCBI lineage: Eukaryota > Metazoa > Chordata > Actinopteri > Salmoniformes > Salmonidae > Oncorhynchus > Oncorhynchus mykiss. Next base: position 10,984,493 of record NC_048586.1, on the reverse strand, counting down.
TTCTGTGTGCCTACAATAGGGATGTGTTGTGGTCACTGTATGTGTACTGTCTGTCTCTGTCTGGTGTACAGTGTGTGTCGGTTACCCCAATACATGTTGCTAGTTAAGGGTAGAGAGCGGATCACCAAGCCTTTACCCTCTCTCCCCATCCCTTCATCCCCCATCTAGGCCCTCCATCCCAACCCAACATTAATATACTGTACATTTTAACATACCAAAATGTAAGGCCTGCTTGTCCGTTTCACTTGGGTATAGCCGGAGGATGGGGTTTTAAGTATAGAAGCATGGGAAAGGAAGCAGCCTGACAGTGGTTTAGAGCTGGGAGATTGCATAAACACAACTCCCAGTCCCACGGACTGATAAGACCCTGAATCCCTAAAGGGGTTCTCATTCGCTGCAGCCATGAAACAATGTTTCCTTGGTTAGTTGGTTTTACTCTACTTCACAGGAGACCGACTGGGCTCCAGATTTTGCGTGTGACCTTCCAGGAACAGAAGACGAATTAATCTACAGATATAAGTCAAGGTATTATCTTACCTCATTTGCACACACTGTATAAATACTTTTTCTACTGTATTATTGACTGTATGTTTGTTTATTCCATGTGTAACTCTGTGTTGTTCTATATGTCAAACTGCTTTGCTTTATCTTGGCCAGGTTGCAGTTGTAAATGAGAAATTGTTTTCAACTAGCCTACCAGGTTAAATAAAGGTGAAATAAATACATAAAAAATGTATCCAGTTGTGTGAAGTACTTAAGTAAAAATACTTGAAAGTACTAATTAAGTATTTTGTTGTTGTGTGTATGTATTTAGTTTACTACACTACATCCCTAAAGAAAATATTTACCTTTCACTACCATACATTTTCTCCGACAACCAAAAGTACTCATTACACTTCGAATGCTCAGGCAGGACAGCAATATTGTCAAATTTACGCACCCATTAATACAACACATTGTCATCCCTACTGCCTCTGATCTGGCATATTCACTAAACACAAATAGTGTGTTTATAAATGAGTGCTGGCGTGCGCCACTGTCTGTTCATATATTAAAAAAAACTAGAAAATCGTGCCATCTGGTTTGCTTAATATAAAGAAGATGATATATAGCTTTATATATTACTTTTTACTTTTATTTAAGTAAATCGGTTGGGTGCAGTCAAATGCTGTACTTTTTAACTAATTGTTTGGTGTTTGTAAATCTACTCACAACTCCCAGTATAACTTTTAAGCTTTACATGACAAATCCATCCTGGTTGTACCACTGTACCAGTTTTGACAGTATACGTAGACACAAACCGTACATTAGAACATTTAGATAGTACATTTGTCTGCATTCCTCTCCACATCTGTTTTCAGTAACTCCCATGTCCCAAGAGATAAATTCATTCACTTAAAAAAATATTCCGTAAACAGCTAAGCCATTCACTATTTTACCAGCTATTAGAGATAAAAATACAAATGTTTCGTGTCAAACAATACAAAGCAACTTGATATTTCAATCGTATCAGAACATAAGCGGATGTTCTCTTTCCCTCTTCAGTCATCTATTTTTATAGAACTAAATGACACGACAAGCGATTATCTATTTGAGTCACTTATCTGCACAGAAAGAATGCTACTATGCTAGGGCGAAGTGAGGCGATAATCTGGCAAGGCAGGGCATGGATTAATAAGTAATTTTTCAAACTGCCACAAGTTGAGGGAAAATTTTGTGCAAAAGCAGTTGCTGGCATGCATTTGCCAGACTGTAATGTAGTTATCTGTAGCCTGGTTCTGGCATAAGCCGGTTTCAAACCCTATTGCTAGTGTACCATGTGGTCTTAATGATGCCAGCCTGAGGCCTGAGACCTTTACTTTACATTCGCCTTGTATTCGAGACGATCAAATGGTGGGAAGCAACATGTTGATGGTGACGATACTCAGTAGGACGCACTATCTGCACACCTGATAGGTAGTTGGAGGTGAAAACATTACGTATTGCCATTACTGAATTGTCATTGTTTGACTAACTATGGACAGTATCTATTTCTGACAGATGGAGAATCGACAGACTATTTTGACCTGCCTTATTGTGATCCTCATGGCCTTAACACGTGAGCCACAATTACACTACTTCGCTTGACTTGGTCCTCCAACCTACTTTTCAATGCCCTTTTGAGGACAGTTGAATTTTTATCCTGATACAGCAATGTCTACAGCAGTCTGGTCCTCTAATTGTCATGCTACAGCAAAAACATATAAGGCCTTTAAAAGTGGGGGAGAAAGCAATACAGTGCCTTGCAAAAAAAAAGTATTCATCCCCCTTGGCGTTTTTCCAATTTTGTTGCATTACAATCTGTAATTTTAAATGGATTTTTATTTGGATTTCATGTAATGGACATACACAAAATAGTCCATATTTGTGACGTGAAATGAAACAAATAACTTGTTTCAACAAAAAAAAAATGTTAAAATGTCAAATTAGTGAGTGTATATGTATTCACCCCCTTTGCTATGAAGCCCCTAAATAAGAACTGGTGCAACCAATTACCTTCAGAAGTCACATAATTAGTTAAATAAAGTCCACCAGTGTGCAATCTAAGCGTCACATGATCTCAGTATATATACACCTGTTCTGAAAGGCCCCAGAGTCTGCAACACCACTAAGCAAGGGGCACCATGAAGACCAAGGAGCTCTCCAAACAGGTCAGGGACAAAGTTGTGGAAAGGTACAGATCGGGGTTGGGTTATAAAAAAATATTTGAAACTTTAAACATCCCACAGAGCACCATTAAATCCATTATTAAAAAATGGAAAGAATATGGCACCACAACAAACCTGCCAAGACAGGGCAGCCAACCAAAACTCACGGACCAGGCAAGGAGGGCATAAATTAGAGAAGAAACAAAGAGACCAAAGATAACGCTGAAAAAGCTGCAAAGTCCCACAGCGGAGATTGGAGTATTTGTCCATGGGACCACTTTAAGCAGTACACTCCACAGAGCTGAGCTTTATGGAAGAGTGGCCAGAAAATGCCATTGCTTAAAGAAAAAAATAAGCAAACACGTTTGGTGTTCGCCAAAAGGCATGTGGGAGACTCCCCAAACATATGGAATAAGGTACTCTGGTCAGATGAGACTAAAATTGAGCTTTTTGGCCATCAAGGAAAAAGCTATGTTTGGTGCAAACACAACACCTGTCATCACCTCGAGAACACCATCCCCAAAGTGAAGCATGGTGGTGGCAGTATCATAATGTGGGGATGTTTTTCATCGGCAGGGACTGGGAAACTGGTCAGAATTGAAGGAACAGTGGATGGCGCTAAATACAGGGAAATTCTTGAGGGAAAACAGTTTCAGACTTTCATAGATTTTAGACTGGGACGGAGGTTCACCTTCCAGCAGGACAATGACCCTAAGCATACTGCTAAAGCAACACTCGGGGAAACATTTAAATGTATTGGAATGGCCTAGTCAAAGCCCAAACCTCAATCCAATTGAGAATCGGTGGTATGACTTAAATATTGCTGTACACCAGCGGAACCCATCCAACTTGAAGGAGCTGGAGCAGTTTTGCCTTGAAGAATGGGCAAAAATCCCAGTGGCTAGGTGTGCCAAGCTTATAGAGACATACCCCAAGAGACTTGCAGCTGTAATTGCTGCAAAAGGTGGCTCTACAAAGTATTGACTTTTTGGAGGTGAATAGTCATGCACGCTCAAGTTCTGTTTTTTGTCTTATTTCTTGTTTGATACACATTAAAAAAGATTTTGCATCTTCAAAGTGGTAGGCATGCTGTGTAAATCAAATGATACAAAAGGCAACAAAATACGGAATATGCCAAGGGGGGTGAATACTTTCGCAAGCCACTGTATACAGTGCCTTGCGAAAGTATTCGGCCCCTTTGAACTTTGCGACCTTTTGCCACATTTCAGGCTTCAAACATAAAGATATAAAACTGTATTTTTTTGTGAAGAATCAACAACAAGTGGGACACAATCATGAAGTGGAACGACATTTATTGGATATTTCAAACTTTTTTAACAAATCAAAAACTGAAAAATTGGACGTGCAAAATTATTCAGCCCCCTTAAGTTAATACTTTGTAGCGCCACCTTTTGCTGCGATTACAGCTGTAAGTCGCTTGGGGTATGTCTCTATCAGTTTTGCACATCGAGAGACTGACATTTTTTCCCATTCCTCCTTGCAAAACAGCTCGAGCTCAGTGAGGTTGGATGGAGAGCATTTGTGAACAGCAGTTTTCAGTTCTTTCCACAGATTCTAGATTGGATTCAGGTCTGGACTTTCACTTGGCCATTCTAACACCTGGATATGTTTATTTTTGAACCATTCCATTGTAGATTTTGCTTTATGTTTTGGATCAGGTCAGTCTCAGGTCTTTTGCAGACTCCATCAGGTTTTCTTCCAGAATGGTCCTGTATTTGGCTCCATCCATCTTCCCATCAATTTTAACCATCTTCCCTGTCCCTGCTGAAGAAAAGCAGGCCCAAACCATGATGCTGCCACCACCATGTTTGACAGTGGGGATGGTGTGTTCAGGGTGATGAGCTGTGTTGCTTTTACGCCAAACATAACGTTTTGCATTGTTGCCAAAAAGTTCAATTTTGGTTTCATCTGACCAGAGCACCTTCTTCCACATGTTTGGTGTGTCTCCCAGGTGGCTTGTGGCAAATTTTAAACGACACTTTTTATGGATATCTTTAAGAAATGGCTTTCTTCTTGCCACTCTTCCATGAAGGCCAGATTTGTGCAATATACGACTGATTGTTGTCCTATGGACAGAGTCTCCCACCTCAGCTGTAGATCTCTGCAGTTCATCCAGAGTGATCATGGGCCTCTTGGCTGCATCTCTGATCAGTCTTCTCCTTGTATGAGCTGAAAGTTTAGAGGGACGGCCAGGTCTTGGTAGATTTGCAGTGGTCTGATACTACTTCCATTTCAATATTATCGCTTGCACAGTGCTCCTTGGGATGTTTAAAGCTTGGGAAATCTTTTTGTATCCAAATCCGGCTTTAAACTTCTTCACAACAGTATCTCGGACCTGCCTGGTGTGTTCCTTGTTCTTCATGATGCTCTCTGCGCTTTTTGACGGACCTCTGAGACTATCACAGTGCAGGTGCATTTATACGGAGACTTGATTACACACAGGTGGATTGTATTTATCATCATTAGTCATTTAGGTCAACATTGGATCATTCAGAGATCCTCACTGAACTTCTGGAGAGAGTTTGCTGCACTGAAAGTAAAGGGGTTGAATAATTTTGCACGCCCAATTTTTCAGTTTTTGATTTGTTAAAAAAGTTTGAAATATCCAATAAATGTCGTTCCACTTCATGATTGTGTCCCACTTGTTGTTGATTCTTCACAAAAAAATACTGTTTTATATCTTTATGTTTGAAGCCTGAAATGTGGCAAAAGGTCGCAAAGTTCAAGTTGGCCGAATACTTTCGCAAGGCACTGTATCTCCGAACTGTCCTATTCCAAATTCAAGAGCTTTGTGGTCCAACAGTTGTTTCTCTGTCAGTTTTTATACCACCTAAAAATAATGGAAAAACACATTCTAACTAGTGTCTACTGATTCAGTAGTACTAAAAGAGACATGCGAGACTGTGGAATATTTCACCGCCTCCTCCCTCGCTCCGTAATGGTCTGGGATTTATATGAAACATAATGTTTTGTTGACACATCCTTAACAGACATGAAATCACCAACCCACTGCCTAAAATCTACAGTTCTATCGAATGGTTGATGTTTTTTACTCCTATTTTGTAATAGATTGGGAGTTGGGATAAACGGGTCTGCTGTCACGATGTGTTTACTTTTCACCAACTCTTGTTTTTTTTCTAGGGCTTAGCGAGGGTGGCTACGTTGCACAGTGCAACAGGCTGACGTTCGACCACTACGTGCATGGTTACTGCCTCCCAAACTTCAACCAGAGCATGGAAGCTAGCAACTATCAGCACAGATGTCCCTGGCCCACCTTTAAAGAGTGCGTGTGTGTACCCCTACAACAGAGGGGTTTGGTGTACAGCCTGACCTGTCTCTAGCCTTCCTGCCTATTGTATTTTGTATTGGGGGGGGGGGGGGGGGGGGGGGGGGCTCACATCCCCTGGCTGATGAGTGAGAACAGAGGAAAGGGCTAAGTATAGCCGCGTATGACCATTTTTAATGGCTATATCGCTAAAGATACGACCTTTAGTCATGGGAGAGTCAGACCTTTCCTGTCTCCAGGGTGTTTTTTGTGTAACTTCACGTTAGAGCTGATTCAATGTTTTGGGGTGGTAGCCTAGTGTACATGTCTAGCCACACTGCTCCACTCGTATTTCTCCGACATCACATGTTTGTTCAGAGCGAAGATGTAGTGCTAGCCCATTAATTACACTGTAATAATTCATATATTACTGTTGACATCGCCTGCAGGGCCCAAACCCTGGAGAACTAAATGGTGTGTTTGGGTGGTGTCTCTCTTAACACGGGGAACAGATCAACCGGTTACACCCTGAAATTTGAGCGATTGGTTCACAGTAGTCCAGGCTGTTTAGTACATGCTACTTTTATTAGTCTGTTTTGACAGTGGCTCCGGCCCATTTCTCTTCTCTTTCTTAATGAAGTGTGCACTTGTTCACTCCCCACTAAAAGAAATGGAGTGAGTGAATGCCCATTTCAGGAGAGAAATAGGGAAATGGAACATTACGTTTTTTCCCCTTTTCACCATCAGCTCCTACATCATTTTGAAGCACTGTGTGGAACAAGTAGGCACCAGTACCGGGTGTGTGGAGCCTTCACTGAAGGATGACATCTTCCTAGAGGTGCACCAGATGTTCTTCTCACTCTGCTCGCGTGTGGAGGACCCGGCTTTCGCTGTCCTGATGTTGCTGATTCTGCCTTGTGTCATCACCATTCTGCTCCTACCCCTGCTGTGTGTCCACATCACCACAACCACTGGGCTCTGAGAGCCAACCCTCTTGGTGGACAAATCTTACAAATGCACACACACACACACACAAAATACACTTTCACGTGAGACACACTAGACGTAGCCAACAGAAAGTTGGATATCTGTTTAACATTCAGAAACACACATTTTTGCACACCCATATATTGTATGTTGAATAATGGTACTTATAGTATTGTAATACCCTGTTATGTTCTTAAATAAGTCTTGAATAAAAATGTGATAGATTTATTTGAAACACATAATAAAGATTTATTTGAAACACATGAATATTTATTTTCAGACAAAAAAATAACAATTTGTTTTACAGTAGTTTGAAAACCCCTTTACAATAATAACAGGCTGAACCGCTATTCAAGTATCCACATAACATAAGTATCTTTCAGTATTGCTAATGCTAAAGTAATTCATAATTTATCATAAAATTAACTCACATACTTTTTTTTCTCAGACAGACAAACCCCACTTCATCAGGTATCGTTTTCAGAGCAGTGTGTGTGTGTGTGTATGTGTGTCACTATATTTGTGTGTGACATGGCTTCAGGATGATTTTAACACAGGTATAGCATGTATAAACCATACTCACCTTCTTAAGAGTGACACTAAAAACATTGTCCTTCATTGAGAGATATGTCATAAGTCCTTCATTACAAGTGAGCTGTAGAAAATCCTTTAAATGCCACAAGACCGTCAATTAAAGTCAAATTCACCTACCTAACAATAAACCCGTTATCTACTTCCCCAGAGTCTGATGAACTAGTGGATACCATATTTATGTCTCTGCATACAGTATGCAGGAAGGTAGTTTTGCGAGTCAAAGCTTACTAGCATTAGCACAATGACTGGTGCTAATGCTAACTGTTCCAGTAGACTTCCAATCATTGTGTTAATGCTAGTTAGCATTGAGGTAACTAGCTCGTAGCTTCATTGTCAAAATCTTGAACTATCCCTTTAAAGGGGACCTTCACCTTTATAACTTTATATTCATTACAAGGTGCAAACTTGTAGGACAAGTTGGTAATGACCAATTAATAAAAATTAAAAAACTGGACATACAATAGGATGTTGCCACAGGGTTAGCAGTGCTATCTTATTACTTATGAAGGTAGATACGTAAAAGATATACAGGTAATCTAATTGCATACATTTCTGATTGTCTACAGTACTTCTTAACGCCTTCACAAATGTCCTAGTCATCCAATCAAATGAAGAAAAAAAAGGTCCCAGAGACTTCCAAGTGAGAGACGGGTAAGTAGCAGCGGCTACAAAATAACGCTATGTTCCTAGATTTTGGGTGGGTGGTCTGGTCTGTGCTAGCATGGAGGTATCAGGCGACGAAACATTGTGGATTCCCAACATCCAACATGCCAGGCCTATTTCATGGGCCTAGAACTATTTTCTTTTCATGTCCCTGCTCCAAATCTTGAGGAATCCAGACAGAACAGAAGAAAGTGGCTACACTATACCTTTTTATTATCTTTAATAATAACCACTCTTCCAAATCTTTATTTTTTTCCCAGTGACTGAGTGATTTTTTTACTGAGTGTAGGCATATCCACCACAGGGCCACGGGGATCTCTGGTAGCCCTCAACACACCAGCAAGCCCGTGTTCTCAAACAACAATGACCTTTCCCCGTTTTTCCTTCACATCAAGTGAGGGGGAAGCTTTCTCCCCTTGCCCTCTTCCCATTTTCATGTCTGACGCCATGGTAACTGTGATACCTTTTGCCTTTGACATGCCAAATACAATGCCAGTAGCTGTCTATTACTCCAAGCCCAGAGTAAAGCACGGACACTTTGGTCTGAGATTCTATTGACTTAAGTCCTTCCTTCAGAAGCCAAGTTGACGCTAGCATACCTCCAGTTTAACAGAGCAGCGGAAGAGACAGTGCAGACAAAGTAGAGACTATCAAAACAACATCCCTGGAAACTTACTATATAGGCCTGTACATTCAATACGTCTCACACGGTAGGGGCTAAGTAGGTTGTCCATACACAACATGCCATTGCAATCCCAGTATCTACACTCTTAGGGAAAAAAGCTGCTAAATAGTAGTACCTTGTAGGGTTCTTCGGATTGACCCCATAGGGGGAACCCTTTGCAGAGGGTTCTATCTTGAATCTTTTATATAGTGTTCGTTATAGAACTCCCTGTATATGGTTCTACCTAGAGCATGCTGGGAAATACTGTATGATATATGGTTCTATGAAGAACCCTTGCCTTCCAAAGTACCCTTCTTGCTTTCCAAAGAATCCTTATTGCCATCTAAAGAATTATCAAAGAACTCTTTCCTCCAAAAACGGTTCTTATAATGTTAAAGGTTCTAGGTAGAACCCTTTCCCTTACAAAGAACCCTTGTCTTCCAAAAAGGGATCTTCAGATCAAAACGGATCTATCCCTCCGCAAATAACCTTTTTAGAACCTTTTTTTCTAAGAGTGTAGTGTTTGTACGACAAGAGTCAATAAGACATGTGATGTTACACTTCTCTAGTGGGGTCTATTTAAAATTTTAAAAAACAGCAGTATCATATTATACAAGAGTCAATAGGGAAAAACACATCATCACAAATACATAATTTCGTCAAATTCAGCAGATGCTTCAATATTTGAAACATGGTCTCCACTTCACGTGTATCAATTTAAACCCATGGTTCTGCAGCACTGTTCATGATAACATAGTCCATTTTAAACAGACAAACATTCTGTGTGGGGTAGAAACTTGAACCTTGGGGAAAAGAGTCCATTCCAATCACTGTACATGTTAAACACTATAAATCACTTCTGAACCACCTGTGTGTATAATTTTACATATTTCCTTGAATGGTTTGTGTACACAACAGGGACACAAAACCAATGATCAATGATCTATTTGCTTTACAAAGGTTAGTTTTACCTTATGCTATAGTACCCTTCACATCCAACAGTTGCCTACAGAACATGGAAGTACACAATGACAGTGGTGCTACACAGTGATTTTGATACCTGTGGTATAATTCCAGTGACTTTGACAAAGGTTTTGAATAATGTTAATAATTGCAAATTCCTCCAACTAACAGGCATTTTGAATGCATCCCGTATGTCAATATCGCTTCATATAATTTTGGCAACTAACAACAAACTAAAGTAAATAGGTCGGCTAACATTTAATTCGGTAAGGTCACAAAAATACGAAATATTTTTTTTTAACATGTTCAAGGTCAGCAGATCTCAATGTGTTTACTGGTATGCATCCACAATCATTGGATTGGCCTGTTGGGCAAAATATACCTTATAAAGTAACATCTCTCCAAAACACATCCTCATGTACTGTATCTTCATTTCAGGGAGAACTGCATTCAGAGGGGATCAACGAATGTATCTTCTCCTGTTATTGGACCAGGGAACTGGTGTGTCGGTGCAGGTGAATCACAAAGGTCAAAAGTGAACGTATCCTGTGAGGAGCACACAACTAAAGGGAGTGCACACAGTGAAAATAATGCTGAACTTCCTGTTTGGTTAACGTCGTCATTCAATTCCACTGATAATGGCTACAGTACGAAGAAGGGTAAAAAGGCAGTTATGCTGAGGAGGGCAGTGGAGTATTGGCTCCCAGTGAAACCAGTGTGGCTGTCATACAACCAGTGTTCATTCCACCGGTGCCCCAAATAAGTGGGACTCCAACACTGGGGGGGAAAACCAACCCACTGGAGTACTTGGGGTTGTTGTCATTGCACTTACGTCCGGAACCTGTAGAGAGCTTGACCGTTAAAAGCAAGAGGAAGAACCCATGTCCAGGGTTTGAGTGGGGACGAGTGTTTATGAATTATTGGTCTGTGTTTAAAAGGTGCAATGTCCATGTCACGCACTTGAGGATTCCTGACACGCTCAGCAACAGTAGGGCAGCAGAGCTACTGACCTCTTTGAGAGGAAAAACTGTTGCAGCAGGAAAACCAGAAACAAATTATAACAGTGGGGTTATTCCTTTACATCATTTTTAGAACAAATATACAGCAGAATTTGAATATAATATATGTATATACAGTATATATACACATGAGGTTTCTCTGTTGGACGAAAATCCTACCGTCATCTGAGTGTTTTCAAGACACAGCTCCCAGACGTAATAAGAAACATGCTCGTGATTGGAAGATGGAGAGAGCCTTGGAAGATGGAGAGATCCGATTGGGCCTACCCGTGTGATGTGTCTACACAAGCATGTGAATCTCATTATACTCGTCCCGACCATCCTCGTCAAAGTTGGGGGAGTCCTCATTTTCCCCGTCGAGCTGTAAGAGCGAGAGATGTTGGGATGTCATCAGAATCTTCATTCATAGTGTCTTGATGCTTTGGCCAATATAGTGAAACAATAATAGAAGAATATGCATTTAGCAGACATTTTAATCAAAAGCGATTTACAGTCATGCGTGCATACATTTTACACGTGGCTGGTCCCAGGAATCTAACCCACAATTCTGTCATTGTCTCACACACACACACACACACACACACACACACACACACACAATTATCCTCTGTGTTTTGATCAAGTCCGTTCTCCAGGACCCCTGCCTCCTGTTTTCGTTAAGATCATGTGGTTTAGAGAATTGACTTCGATGAGATAAACATTTAAAAATGTATTGTTAACTGAATTAAAGTACTGTGTCGCACGCACATTTCACAAATAAACTGAAATCCCCTTGCGAACACAGGACATCATTGTTATTATTTGTAACGTGTAACCCAATGTTGCCTGGACCAGATGATTGTGCCTGAATTCAGAGAATTCCAGGAATGTCCACCTACCGCCTGAAGCTCACGCTCCTCAAAGACCCGGGAGAGGATGAGGCGGCGGAGCGGCACGGTCATGATGAGGATGAAGGGGAAGGCGAGTGAGGCCACGGTCGACTTGACCACCCACAGTAGCACAATGCAGGCCAGCTGGATGATGGTGAACATGTTCATACGCCACGTCTTCACCTGTGGCCCACGCACACACAAACATGTAAATGGGGTTATACTGCTTATGCTTATGACAAGTCTTACAATGCATCATACCTGCAGACTTTAAGTACAGTCTTACCCATAATTGAAATAAATTGAATTCATATTTTATATTCATTTGTTTAGGAATAATGATCTGGGCAGGACAATTAACACATTCTGTTCATAGAGATGAGACAGACAGACACTGAGTGTACAAAACATTAGGAACACATTCGTCGGGGCATGGACACTACAAGGTGTCGAAAGCATTCCACAGGGATGCTGGCCCATGTGGACTCCAAAGCTTCTCACAATTGTGTCAATTTGTCTGGATGTCCTTTGTGTGGCTGACCATTCTTCATACACACAGGAAACTGTTGATTGTGAAAAACCCAGCAGAGTTGTGGTTCTTGACACACCCAAACCAGGGTGCATGGCACCTACTACCATACTCCGTTCAAAGGGACAAAAATTGTGTCTTGCCAATTCAACCTCTGAATGGCACACATGTACAATCCATGTCTCAATTGCCTCAAGGCTTAAAAATCCTTCTTTAACCTGCCTCCTTCCCTTCATCTACACTGATTGAAGTGGATTTAACAAGTGACATCAATAAAGGATCATATCTTTCACCTGGATTTACCTGGTCAGTCTTTGTCATGAAAAGAGCAGGTGTTCCTAATGTTTTTTTGTACACTAGTAAATACATGTTATATCACTGTCATAATTCAACCCCATCCTGTCACCGAGTTAAGATTTGCTACCCTGCCTATGGAAATAATTATATAGCGGGGCAGCAGGTAGCCTAGTGGTTAGTGTTGGGCTAGTAACCAAAAGGTTGCTGGATCAAATCCCTGAGCTGACAAGGTAAGAATCTGCCATTCTGCCCCTGAACAAGGCAGTTAACCCACTGTTCCCTGATAGGCTGTCATTGTAATTAAGAATTTGTTCCTAACTGGCTTGCCTCGTTTAATAAAGGTAAAAAAAAAATAGAATTAGATGGATTGAGCTCCATCTAGTGGGTGGATCCCCTTCTGTCTTTCACTAACATTGACAGCCTACACCTGACTAGACACGGATCAAAAACATACCTATTGCAATACCGACATTAGATCAATGTCTATGGTCAACTTCATCCTTTTATCATTTGATTGCAAAGTAAGTCCACACACACAAGTCCGACATCATGCACAAATAAACTCACAAACATGCAAAACCAGGATACCAAAATAGATTGGGCACAAATCTATAACAAAAACAGAGGTCGAGTAGACTCTCCATCGTATTCTGCTATTGGGCTCACCTTGGTCACGTATATGTGGTCGGGGTGGTGCTTGGCGGGCGTGAACATGAGTGTGATGCGCTCGTAGAGCTGGATGCCGGTGATCGACGTGACGCCCATGTAGAGGAAGATCCCGAACAGCACGGCCAGTGGGATGTTACGGAGCACGTCCGTCATCACGATAGACATGCCTTAGGAAAACACAAGTCAAAGGTGAAAGGTCAAATGTGTGATATCCAGGTCGCATGGGGATCTGTAGGTTGGTTGAATTCAGATGGACTGAGCCAGTTCCGGTTAACCCGGAACTCAAATCTGGTTATATTTAAGTAGTCTGTCCACGAGTGAATAGTTCTGGTGTAACACCATTCAAGAACGTCTGTTACAGTACCTTGCAAACACATTCATTCCCCTTGGCGTTGTTCCTATTTTGTTGCATAACAACCTGAAATTTAAATTGATTTTTGATTTTGATTTCATGTAATGGACATACACAAAATAGTCCAAATTGGTGAAGTGAAATGAAAAAAATTACTTGTTTCAAAAAATGATTAAAAAAAACAGAAAAGTGGTATGTGCATTACTGTATGTATTCACCCCCTTTGCTATGAAGCCCCTAAATAAGATCTGGTGCAACCAATTACTTCACATAATTAGTAAACCTGTGTGCAATCTAAGTGTCATATGATCTGTCACATGATCTCAGTATATATAACCTGTTCTGAAAGGCCCCAGAGTCTGCAACACCACTAAACAAGGGGCACCACCAAGCAAGCGGCACCATGAGAACCAAGGAGCTCTCCAAACAGTTGTGGAGAAGTAGAGATCAGGGTTGTGTTATAAACAAATATCTGAAAAAGACTTGCAGCTGTAATTGCTGCAAAAGGTGGTTCTACAAAGTATTGACTTTGGTGGGGGGGTGAATAGTTATGCGCGCTCAAGCTCTCTGTTTTTTGTGTTATTTCTTGTTTGTTTCACAATAAAACATATTTTGCATCTTCAAAGTGGTAGGCATGTTGTGTAAATCAAATGATACAAACCACCCAAAAATGCCAAGGGGGGTGAATACTTTCGCAAGTCACTGTAGGTTTAACCACAGAGAACGCTATATACACAGATAAACTACACCACTGGTATTAGAACATAGTCCCTATCAACCATTGACTGTTTATTTTCCTATTTCTTAGTTTGCTGTCCATGTTACATTTCTGAGTGCAACAGTACAGTACACCTTACAAGATACTCTGGGATACACTAGTGACCATATCCCCCATGCATCCCGCAAAGGCGGAGGTGTTGCTAACATTTACGACAACAAATGTCAATAAAAAAAAATAAAAAAAATGACTGCATCTTCGCCTTTTGAGTTTCTAGTCATAACATCTATGCAGTCTACTCAATCACCTTTTATAGCTACTGTTTACAGGATTACTGGCCCATATACAGCGTTCCTCACTGAGTTCCCTGAAATCCTATCGGACCTTGTAGTCATTGCAGATAATATTCACATTTTTGGTGACTTTAATATGGAAAAGTCCACAAACCCACTACAAAATGCTTTTGGAGCCTTTATCGACTGTGTCTTGTCCAACATGTCTCCGGACCTACGCATTGCAAAAGTCATACCCTGGATCTATTTTTGTCCCATGGAATAAACATTGTGGCTCTAAACGTTTTTCCTCATAATCCTGGACTTTCGGACCAATATCTTATTATGTTTGCAATCGCAACAAATAATCTGATCAGACCCCAACCGAGGATTATCAAAAGCTGTGCTATAAATTTTCGGACAACCAAAAGATTCCTAGATGCCCTTCCAGACTCCCTCCACCTACCCAAAGACGTAGAGTAATCTGTTAACCACCTAACCTAAATGTAACCTTGCGTATTACCCTAGATGCAGTCACACCTTTTAAAAACAAAAAATATTTGTCACAAGAAATTAGCTCCCTGGTATAAAGAAAATACCCGAACCCTGAAGCAAGCTTCCTCGGACAGGGCCACAATGTCTCCTGATCCCTCCTGTCTCAGCCTCCAGTTTTTATGCTGCCATAGTTTATGTGTCGGGGGATAGGGTCAGTCTGGTGTATCTGGAGTATTTCTCCTGTCTTATCCGGTGTCCTGTGTGAATTTAAGTATGCTCTCTCGAATTCTCTCTCTCTCCCGATGCAACTTGGGTACACTGCAGCATCCACCGAGAGACTCTTGCTGCCAAGGGAATGCCTGACAGCTTGAAATACATTTTGGACACTACAGTGAAAATGGTTAACTTTGCTAAAGCAAGGCCTGTGAACTCTCGTGTATTTTCTGCGCAATGATATGGGCAGTGACCATGTAACGCTTTTGTGCTCGTTATTAAGAGGCAAAGTATTGAAACTGTTTTTTTTATTTATTAAGAGACGAGCTTAAAGTTTTCTTGACTGACCACAATTTTCACTTGTCTGACCGCTTGCATGATGACGTGTTTCTCACACGACTGGCCTATCTGGGTGATGTTTTTTCTCACCTGAATGATCTGAAGCTAGGATTTACAGGGACTCACCGCAACTATATTCAATGTGCGGGAAAAAATTGAGGCTATGATTAAGAAGTTGGAGCTCTTCTCTGTCTGCATTAACAAGGACCACACACAGGTTTTTCCATTGTTGTATGTTTTTTTGTGTGCAAATGAACCCAAGGTTATGGACAATGTCAAATGTGATATAGCGAAGCACCTGAGTGAGTTGTGTGCGCAATTACGCAGGTACTTTCCCAACTTGGATGATACAAACAACTGGATTCGTTATCTCTTTCATGTCCATGCTTTTCATTTATGAACATTTTAACATCTTGGCCATGTTCTGTTATAATCTCCACCCAGCACAGCCAGAAGAGAACTGGCCACCCCACATAGCCTGGTTCCTCTCTAGGTTTTTTCCTAGGTTTTTGGCCTTTCTAGGGAGTTTTTCCTAGCCACCGTGCTTCTACACCTGCATTGCTTGCTGTTTGGGGTTTTAGGCTGGGTTTCTGTACAGCACTTTGATATATCAGCTGATGTACGAAGGGCTATATAAATACATTTGATTTGATGTCCTGCCTCCAGTCCACTTACCGATATCTGAACAAGAGAGCCTCATCGAAATTACAACAAGTGGTTTTGTGAAAAATTGAATTGAATCAGAAGCCACTGCCAGATTTCTGGATTGGACTGCTCTCAGAGTATCCTGCCTTGGTAAATCACGCTGTTAAGACACAGATGCCCTTTGCAACCACATACCTATGTATGACAGGATTCTCAGCCCTCACTAGCATGAAAACTAAATACAGGCACAGACTGTGTGTGGAAAAAGTCTGAGACTCTCCAATACAACCCAACATTGCAGAGTTATGCGTCTCATTAACAATTTTTTTAATGAACAAATAAGGTTTTATATGTAAGGTGTCTAAGTAAAGAGCAAAATTATTGATTATTATTATTTGTGGCCTGGTCCTATAAGATTTCTTTGTCACTTCCCGCGAGCCAGGTTGTGACAAACTCACACTCATTCTTATATTTATTTAATGTATCATATAGTGTGTGTGTGGCAGGCTTACAATGATGGCAAAAAACAGCTGGAGGCTGGGCTTTCTCCTATAGAGCTACATGTTAATTGAATGGTCTGCCTATCCATGTGAGAGACACAGACTCGGTCTTGACCATTATGTCTTTACTGAAGACTCATCTCTTCAATAGGTCCTATGATTGAGTTTAGTCTGGCCAAGGGGTGCAACCAATGGACTGGAGTGACGAACCGCCCTTGCTGTCTCTGCCTGGCAGGCTAACCCTTTCTTCACTGGGATTCTCTCCCTCTGACCCTATTATGGGGGCTATGTGACTGGCTTACTAGTGGTTTTCCATGGCATCCCTAGGAGGAGTGCGTCATGTCGTACCACGCTTTTTTCTATACTCGACTTGAGTGGGTTGAGTCACTGACGTGATCATCCTGTCTGGTTTTGCAACCCTTCAGGCTTGTGCGGTGGAGAAGATCTTAGTGGGCTATACTCAGCCTTATCTCAGGGTAGTAAGTTGGTGGTCTATTGATATCCCTCTAGTGGTGTGGGACTGTGCTTTGGCTAAGTGGGTAGGGTTATATCCTGCCTGGTCGTCCCTTTCTGGGGGTATTGTCGGACAGGGCCACAGTGTCCCCCGACCCCCCATGTCTCAGCCTTCAGTATCTATGCTGTAATAGTCTATGTGCTGGGAGGCAAGGGTGAGTCTGATCTATCTCATGAATTTTTCCTGTCTCATCTGGTGTCCTGTGTGAACTTAAGTATGCTATCTCTAATTCTCCCATCTCTCTATCTGTCTCTGTCAGAGGACCTGAGCCCTATGACCATGCCGCAGGACAACCTGGCGTGATGGCTCCTGGCAGTCCCCAGTCCACCTGGTTGTGCTGCTGATCCAGTTTTTGCTGTTTTGCCTGTGGCTATGGAACCTTAACCTGTTCACCAGACGTGCTATCTTGTCCCAGACCTGCTATTTTCGACCCTCTCTCTCTCTTTCTATCCCTCGACCGCACCTGCTGTCTCGACCTCTGGATGCTTGGCTATGAAAAGCCAACTGACATTTAGTTCTGAGGTGCTGACCTGTTGCAATCTCTACAACCACTGTGATTATTATTTTACCCTATTGGTCATTTATGAACGTTTGAACATCTTGAAAAACGATCTGGCCTTAATGGCCATGTACTCTTATAATCTCCACCCGGCACAGCCAGAAGAGGACTAGCCACCCCTCAGAGCCTGGTTCCCTTCTAAGGTTTCTTCCTAGGTTCCTGCCTTCATAGGGAGTTTTTCATAGCCATGGTGCCTCTACATTTGCATTGCTTGCTGTTTGAGGTTTTAAGCTGGGTTTCTGTTTAAGCACTTTGTGACATCTGCTGATGTAAAAAGGGCTTTATAAGTACATTTGAATTGATTTTGATCAATGACATCTTCCTTCACATCACACCAGGGCCTACATCCAATCCTTTCCAGAAAAACAGCATCCTCCTCACCCACGAGCACGGCAACTACCAGGCCCGTCACCCGCTGCTCCTTCACCTCCTGGATCATAGGCTTCTCGCCAGGCGCTGTGGCCTTGCTCATGACAGTAAGGGCGTTGACATGCGTGACAGAGCGCACAGTGGCGGCTGTGAGCCAGGGCAGGCCTAACAGAGGGCACATGGCGCCCAGCGTGACAATGAGCAGCAGGTCCAGGTGGAAGCCCGATCCCTTGACCAGGCGACGCTCCTTCTTGCTGACGATTAGTCTAGGATGGGAGGATGGAGGAAGAGTAAAGAGAGGGGGGGTAAGGAATGGGTAAGGAAGGTGTAAATCACACACACCTGTACACATACATTCACACATGCATCCACATGCATGTTTACACATACATGCATAAACACATATGTGCAAAATCACATGTATGTTCACACACACAAGTAAACACCCAGCACACGTATGCAGCCCAGGTCACCACATGTAGAAACAAGCACTATTTTCATGTTCTTATTTGTTTAGTATTGTGCCTGTGATATAAAGTCAGTAATCTTCACTCTACTCCAATGTGATTGGTAAATGCCAGAGAAGGAACAGATGTCAGTTGGTTAATCATTATGGCCTGCAGCCAATTGATAGTTAACATTGTTGAACTTGCAGTACCTTCAACTCTGTTTATAGATTTGCTTCACAACATCATCCTACCAAAAACTGGTTTCTCGATAGCAACCCCTACACTGATATCACCATGGTTACCCAACTAGCACGTATGAGACAACATATATCCTCATCGCCCAGACGGCATCCCTAGCCGTGTCCTCAGAGCATGCGCAGACCAGCTGGCTGGTGTGTTTACGGACGTATTCAATCTCACCCTATCCCAGTCTGTTGTCCCCACATGCTTCGAGATGGCCACCATTGGTCCTGTACCAAAGAAGGGAAAGGTAACTGAACTAAATTACTATCGCCCCGTAGCACCAACTTCTGTCATCATGAAGTGCTTTGAGAGGCTGGTCAAGGATCATAACACCTCCACCTTGCTTACCACCCCAATAGGTCCACAGACGCAACACTGCCATAACACTGCACACTGCCCTATCCCATATGGACAAGAGGAATACCTATGTAAGAATGCTGTTCATTGACTATAGCTCAGCATTCAACACCATAGTACCCTCCAAGCTCATCCTTAAGCTAGAGGCCCTGGGTCTCAACCCCGCCCTGTGAAATTAGGTCCTGGACTTTCTGACGGGCCACTCCCAGGTGGTGAAAGTAGGAAACAACATCTCCACTTCGCTGATCCTCAACACTGGGGCCCCACAAGGGTGCGTGCTCAGCCCCCTCCTTTACTCCTAGTTCATTCATGACTGCGTGGCCATGCACGCCTCCAACTCAATCATCAAGTTTGCAGATGACACACCAGTAGTAGATTACCAACAATGACGAGACAGCCTACAAGGAGGAGGTTAGGGTACTAGGAGTGTGGTGTCAGCAAAACAACCTCTCACTCAACATCAACAAAACAAAGGAGATGATCATGGACTTCAGGAAAAAGCAGAGGGAGCACCCCCCCCCCCCCCTATCCACATCGACGGGACAGCAGTGGAGAAGGTGGAAGGTTTTAAGTTCTTCGGCGTACACATCACTGACAAACTGAAATGGTCCACCCACACAGACAGTGTGGTGGAGGTACAACAGCACCTTTTCAACCTCAGGAGGCTGAAGAAATTTGGCTTGGCACCTAAAACCCTCACAAACCTTTACAGATGCACAATTGAGAGCATCTTGTCGGGCTGCATCACCGCCTGGTACGGCAACTGCACCGCCCACAACCGCAAGGCTCTCCAGAGGGTGGTGCGGTCTGCACAACGCATCCACCAGGGGTAAACTACCTGCCCTCCAGGACACCTACAGCACCTGATGTTACAGGAAGGCCAAAAAGATCATCAAGGATAACAAGCACCCGAGCCACTGCCTGTTCACCCCGTTACCATCCAGAAGGTGAGGTCAGTACAGGTGCATCAAAGCTGGGACCGAGAGACTGAAAAACAGCCATCACTAACACAGAGAGGCTGCTGCCTACATACAGACTTGAAATCATTGGCCACTTTAATAAATTGATCACTAGTCACTTTAATAATGTTTAAATATCTTGCATTACTCATCTTATATGTATATACTGTATTTTATATCATCTATTGCATCTTACCTATGCCACTCTGTCTTTGCTAATCCATTTATATATATTCTTCTTCCTTTACTTAGATTAGTGTGATTAGGTAGTTGAAGTGGAACTGTTAGATTACATGTTAGTTATTGCTGCACTGTTGGAACTAGAAGCACAAGCATTTCCCTACACTCGCAATAACATCTGCTAATCATGTGTACGTGACCAATAAAATGTTATTTTATTTTATCTAGTCTAACAAATGTGACTGGCATAACCATGGTAATTGACTCCCTCTTCACTTCTAAAGTGACACGTTACCATAGCAACATGCAGCACTTACGAGGTGATCTGTGTCTCCATGAAGATGAGGATGAAGACAAGGAGGGCGGGCACCACCGAAGCCCCCATCATCCACAAGGGAAAGGGCTTCTTGTCACCGAATGGACTGATCAACCAGCCCCGTTTGTCAGGAGACGTGACCGAGAAACCAGATGGTACATTCAGCTTCTGTAAAATCACAGGCAACAGAAACAAGATCAGTCAGGGCAAAATTATAACGAGCAAGAACAGGACAGTTTGTTGTGAGTGACTTTGTTTTAAATGTTCAATGTGTATCAGGGATGTAGTTATCAGGGATGTAGTGGAGCCTTTAGATATGTGACTTGTTTCCGGAAACTAGGCGTTTGTCGCGCGTCACTACTTCACAGGTGAGCCATTTGAACGTAAACTTTTTGGGGAGCAGAAATGCCTTCTGGAACATGCAAACTTTCATGTGCCTTAATAACAAACTTGTAAGCCATCTGTAAATTATGAGCCTAGATGGTTTAGCCAGGGAAAAAGTCAGCAACCTTCCCGCTGGCCATGATTGGCTAAGATAATGAGTGGGCTGGACATCCTGAGAATTGATTTCGGATTGGTCTACCAAGTAGCACGCTTCTGTCTATAACACGAGCTGGTCAGTATGTGTAGGTAATCCTTTCTAACCCTGCTTTTTTGAAAGATATCACGTAGTAGAACTGCATAAGTGTTGCTCTCCACTTTCTGTCTGGAGGATCAAGTTTTGAAATCAGTGGAATTAGACTATGATAGCTAAGGAGACAGAGAAAATTCTGACGTTTGATTGCATATATGCAGACGGAGTCGAAAAGAGAACACACTGGTGTGTAAAAAACCTGCCTACGGATTACATCTTCAAACTAAGGGCAACCATGGCATCCGTGACAGAGATGGTGAAGCGTCCATCCATGTATATGGTAAGATAGTCTAGGTAGCTACATTTTCAGATAATTTAGATTTTCAGATGTTCTAATTTTGTCAGAAAGTCATTTTCATTTCAAGTTAAAGTCTATGTTAGCCAGACAGCTAACGTTACATGTTTAATCTGTGTAGAAATATTATTAATATCTAAGAGCCATTTGCATTGCTAGTTATAGCCTAATGTTAGCTAGCTAACATTGATCCTGGTTGGTTAGCTACCTGCAGATTCATGCAGATGGGATTATGGTTCATTGTTTAGCTAGCAGGCTAAATGTCTAAACAAAATACTCCAGTATGCAAGTAACCATTTAAATAGAATGTTCATGATGTCACTGTGACAACTGTCGATAGACATAGCTGGTAAATTCGCTCTGGCTATCTACTCCGATTTCAGAGTACTCTCGTCTGAGTGTGCTAGAGTGCAGAATAACAGACAAATTACGAACGCTCAGCACACGATGAATATGGCCGGTGTCACTCAACGTTAGAAAATTAAATTGTTACCAGCAGCACAGTTGCAGTCACCAATGCTCTGGATAACATAAAAACAACCTAACCATCTCTGCTAGGGCGAGTAAAATGGTCAGAGTGAGCTGTTTACTCATTTGTGTCTGGAAGTAGCTAGCAAGCTAGCCAACATAAGCCAGTCAGCTTGGGTGCTTGACTGCTGTTGTCAGGGCAGAACGCTCGAATCAACCCTGCACCTCGGCCAGAGCGTCCAAAGTGCGCTCTAAACGCTCCAAGAGCAAAACGCTCTGAATTTACAAATAGACCATCTGACAGCACTATGAATTTACGAACGCCCAGAGCACACTCTGCACTCCAGATTAAATTTACGAACAGACCCGTAGTATAAACCAGCCTTCAGTGTTGAAATCTTTGGTTGTTTAGTACATGGCCTCACATAGATGGGTGGGGCTAAAGCTTAAAAGGGTGTGAACGATGCCGAATGTGTGTAGACAAAGAAGAGCTCTCCAGTATGTGTACCAAAACATTCAAGGGCCATTTTATCAACTTTCAAAGCAGAATTACTTTTCCATTGTTCCTCAAATGCAGTGTATGCTATACCATTTTCTAGTCTCTACTTTTATCCAATGTAAAAAACACAATTTCAAATTTTGCAACATAAGACCGAATCAGGCCGGTCAGTCACATATACGGATGTAGGTGTTGGCAATGGCAGTTATGGTTACCTGGGTGTACGTGTCGGGGATGGAGTAACTCAACAGTACAGAGAAGAGGATGGAGATGGGGATGCCAAAGTCTCCGATGACTCTTCTGGCCTGGGGGGATCACATGATAAAACAGAACACTCTCCAGATCATAGGGTCACTAGTATAGATTATACTGTATATGGTAGGTGTAAAATAGGAAGCCTATATTCATACTGCATTTTGTGATAACATTGTTATTGTTATTAGTAAGGGAGAAACACTTAGACCAAAACCTATACGTTGGATTGAAATGAGCCCAGAGAAAACAAATGAGGGGTTTCTGAGAAAATGGCTGCCATAGGTTACCTTCCCGCCCAGGAAGCGACTATTGCGCAATTTCCTGAGGAAGAAGGCCACAAAGAAGGTGCCAAGCATAAGGACGAGAGACAGCAAGGCTGTGTTGGGTTGGTTTAGGACCGGGCCCCCGGGGTCTGTGGGGTTGATGAAGTCCATACCGGGCAGGCTGAGAGCAGGCGGGTAGCTTCTCATCAAAGGATGCTCCTGGAATACCTGGAAGATGGAAAAAGGCTAAATACCACATCTGATGTATCAAATTGTCCTCATGTCAAATCAAATCAAATCAAATGTTATTTGTCACATACACATGGTTAGCAGATGTTAATGCGAGTGTAGCGAAATGCTTGTGCTTCTAGTTCCGACAATGCAGTAATAACAAGTAATCTAACTAACAATTCCAAAACTACTGTCTTGTACACCGTGTAAGGGGTTAAAGAATATGTACATAAGGATATATGAATGAGTGATGGTACAGAGCAGCATAGGCAAGATACAGTAGATGGTATCGAGTACAGTATGTACAAATGAGATGAGTATGTAAACAAAGTGGCATAGTTTAAAGTGGCTAGTGATACATGTATTACATAAGGATACAGTTGATGATATAGAGTACAGTATATACGTATGCATATGAGATGAATAATGTAGGGTAAGTAACATTATATAAGGTAGCATTGTTTAAAGTGGCTAGTGATATATTTACATAATTTCCCATCAATTCCCATTATTAAAGTGGCTGGAGTTGAGTCAGTGTCAGTGTGTTGGCAGCAGCCACTCAGTGTTAGTGGTGGCTGTTTAACAGTCTGATGGCCTTGAGATAGAAGCTGTTTTTCAGTCTCTCGGTCCCAGCTTTGATGCACCTGTACTGACCTCGCCTTCTGGATGATAGCGGGGTGAACAGGCAGTGGCTCGGGTGGTTGATGTCCTTGATGATCTTTATGGCCTTCCTGTGACATCGGGTGGTGTAGGTGTCCTGGAGGGCAGATAGTTTGCCCCCGGTGATGCGTTGTGCAGACCTCACTACCCTCTGGAGAGCCTTACGGTTGAGGGCGGTGCAGTTGCCATACCAGGCGGTGATACAGCCCGCCAGGATGCTCTCGATTGTGCATCTGTAGAAGTTTGTGAGTGCTTTTGGTGACAAGCCAAATTTCTTCAGCCTCCTGAGGTTGAAGAGGCGCTGCTGCGCCTTCTTCACGATGCTGTCTGTGTGAGTGGACCAATTCAGTTTGTCTGTGATGTGTATGCCGAGGAACTTAAAACTTGCTACCCTCTCCACTACTGTTCCATCGATGTGGATAGGGGGGTGTTCCCTCTGCTGTTTCCTGAAGTCCACAATCATCTCCTTAGTTTTGTTGACGTTGAGTGTGAGGTTATTTTCCTGACACCACACTCCGAGGGCCCTCACCTCCTCCCTGTAGGCCGTCTCGTCGTTGTTGGTAATCAAGCCTACCACTGTTGTGTCGTCCGCAAACTTGATGATTGAGTTGGAGGCGTGCGTGGCCACGCAGTCGTGGGTGAACAGGGAGTACAGGAGAGGGCTCAGAACGCACCCTTGTGGGGCCCCAGTGTTGAGGATCAGCGGGGAGGAGATGTTGTTGCCTACCCTCACCACCTGGGGGCGGCCCGTCAGGAAGTCCAGTACCCAGTTGCACAGGGCGGGGTCGAGACCCAGGGTCTCGAGCTTGATGAATGCCGAGCTGTAGTCGATGAACAGCATTCTCACATAGGTATTCCTCTTGTCCAGATGGGTTAGGGCAGTGTGCAGTGTGGTTGAGATTGCATCGTCTGTATTGTCCTCAAAGCGGGCAAAAAAGTTATTTAGTCTGCCTGGGAGCAAGACATCCTGGTCCGTGACTGGGCTGGATTTCTTCCTGTAGTCCGTGATTGACTGTAGACCCTGCCACATGCCTCTTGTGTCTGAGCCGTTGAATTGAGATTCTACTTTGTCTCTGTACTGGCGCTTAGCTTGTTTGATAGCCTTGCGGAGGGAATAGCTGCACTGTTTGTATTCGGTCATGTTACCAGACACCTTGCCCTGATTAAAAGCAGTGGTTCGCGCTTTCAGTTTCACACGAATGCTGCCATCAATCCACGGTTAGGTTAGGGAATGTTTTAATCGTTGCTATGGGAACGACATCTTCAACGCACGTTCTAATGAACTCGCACACCGAATCAGCGTATTCGTCAATGTTGTTATCTGACGCAATACGAAACATCTCCCAGTCCACGTGATGGAAGCAGTCTTGGAGTGTGGAGTCAGCTTGGTCGGACCAGCGTTGGACAGACCTCAGCGTGGGAGCCTCTTGTTTTAGTTTCTGTCTGTAGGCAGGGATCAACAAAATGGAGTCGTGGTCAGCTTTTCCGAAAGGGGGGCAGGGCAGGGCCTTGTATGCGTCGCGGAAGTTAGAGTAACAATGATCCAAGGTCTTTCCACCCCTGGTTGCGCAATCTATATGCTGATAAAATTTAGGGAGTCTTGTTTTCAGATTAGCCTTGTTAAAATCCCCAGCTACAATGAATGCAGCCTCCGGATAAATCGTTTCCAGTTTGCAGAGAGTTAAATAAAGTTTGTTCAGAGCCATCGATGTGTCTGCTTGGGGGGGGATATATACGGCTGTGATTATAATCGAAGAGAATTCTCTTGGTAGATAATGCGGTCTACATTTGATTGTGAGGAATTCTAAATCAGGTGAACAGAAGGATTTGAGTTCCTGTATGTTTCTTTCATCACACCATGTCACGTAGGCCATGAGGCATACGCCTCCGCCCCTCTTCTTACCAGAAAGATGTTTGTTTCTGTCAGCGCGATGCGTGGAGAAACCCGTTGGCTGCACCGCTTCGGATAGAGTCTCTCCAGTGAGCCATGTTTCAGTGAAGCAAAGGACGTTACAGTCTCTGATGTCCCTCTGGAATGCTACCCTTGCTCGGATTTCATCAACCTTGTTGTCAAGAGACTGGACATTGGCAAGAAGAATGCTAGGGAGTGGTGCACGATGTGCCCGTCTCTGGAGTCTGACCAGAAGACCGCCTCGTTTCCCTCTCTTTCGGAGTCGTTTTTTTGGGTCGCTGCATAGGATCCACTCCGTTGTCCTGTTTGTAAGGCAGAACACAGGATCCGCGTCACGAAAAACATATTCTTGGTCGTACTGATGGTGATTTGACGCTGATCTTATATTCAGTAGTTCTTCTCGACTGTATGTAATGAAACCTAAGATGACCTGGGGTACTAATGTAAGAAATAACACGTAAAAAAACAAAAAACTGCATAGTTTCCTCGGAACGCGAAGCGAGGCGGCCATCTCTGTCGGCGCCGGAACTAGTATCCTGTAATGTAAAACATTACCCATTGGTTTTACCTTGATGAGCTTCGAGAAGGTCTCATAGATGAAGATGAGCGAGATGAGGAAGGCGAAGATCTCCTGGGTGAAGGGTGAGATGTATTTGACCAAGAAGCTGCCCTCGGCCGCTACTATCAACAGCACTATGAAGACGAGCCAGAAGCCAATCCACACCCGGCCAGTCAGGTACTCAAAGCCCTGGGCCTGGCAGAACTGAGGGTGGAAGAGGGAGGGAGACGGAGAGATAGGGAGGAAGGGAGGGAGGAAGGGAGAAAGAGAGGCAGAAAGGGAGTGAGAATGGAAGAGTGAAATAGATATTTAATAGGCTCCGAACCGGGGCAAATGTGGTTTCAAATGGGCTGTGCAACATGAAGTAGCCTATTAGATACACATATCTAACGCTCTTAAGACCTCTTTTTAAAATGCTTTTAATTATCATGATTTTTGGATGATTCCTGTCCACCGTCGCCCTGCTGTAAATGTGTTTATTTTCAGGCACCTTGTAGAAGGCCTCCTCAAACACCAGCAGTGGTCCTGAGAATCCGATGATGAGCAGGGGCTGTCCGGCCAACAGCGAGAACAGCACCCCCAGGGTCGCCGTGGAGATGATAAGCTCAGAGACTCCCATCATGCCCTCTGTTTTCTCTCCTGTTTAATTGGAAAGGTGGAAGGATATTGACTGAGCTGTAGTTTTTAAACTTCCTTTATGTATCTTCTCATTCAGTAACAGCTACTTTCGAGTTAATGAGAACACTATTGAATATTGTACAATATTAGTGTACTAATCAGTATCTAAAACCTACAGTGACATGTAGAGGTACAAGTAAATTGTGAAAAACTGCTAGCTATGTTGTCGCAAACATTTTTGGCAATGGGGTGTTATATTAAGCTAGCTGGTTATTTAGTTAGCTAGCACTTTATGGAGTACACATCCTCTTAGGACAGCTAGCAAACATTTCATTTTTTGTTCTGAAACGTCGGTGAATCACATTCTTGAGGTAGAAGGAAAACAAATATGTGCCGGCAAAGCTCTCTTACCCAACAGTCCTCCGAAGGTGATGGTGGGCGAGAGGGCTGCGAAGTAGATGAAGATGATGGCGGCAATGCACTGTGAGTCCAAGGCGTCCTTGATGTCACTGGCGTAGCGTGGGTAGCGTCGCCTGATGTCATGGATGAGGCCCCCGAATGGGATGCCTGACCGCTTCATGGGGTCCACCTCTTGGTCCTCCTCTTCCTGCTCGTCCTGGCTCACCTCTGCAGTGCAGTGAAACAGACAGACATCCAGTAAGCCTGTGTTTTTCAATCTACTCCTGGGGAACTCCAAAGGGCTGCAAACTAAATAAAGAAATAAATACAATTATGATCACCTTTGGTCTCCTGGTCTGTCCCGGGGGTGGCATGGGTCATGCCCTTCTTAATGTTCTCTCTCTCCTTCCTCTTGCGCAGCATCTGCTTCTGGAAGGAGGCTACCGTCTTTAGCAGGTCCTTGCCCTCCACGTCCGACGGGGGGATAACGATGCTGCAGTCCAGGAACTCATTGATGCCGTTCAGCAGGTCCTGCCGGTCATCCGCGAAGTAAGCCACCTCGTGGAAGTTCTGGGGATGTTTTGAAGAGATGAGTAATGGTCTACAAGATCTCACTGATCCAGACTATACCTCAATTTTTTTCCCAAGACTTTTAATCTGTCTGGGAAACCTAAATGTTTGTACTATTTGTACCATTTACAGCTGAGAGGAATTATGGGAAAAGTTGTGTGCCATGTTTTTTTTCAGGTCAGCTACCTTGTCAGACATCAGGGTGGAGAAGGAGCGTCCGATCTCGTGATAGTCCATGTTGGACTGAGCGGGACCGAGCAGGGCAAAGAGGAAACGGACTGGCACCGGCACCTCCAGGACCGACTCCAGCAGCACCGCCTCACTCAGCCTGATGAAGGCCATGGCCGGCTGCTCCAAGAACTCCACACACCCTGAGGAATGACACGCAGTTAAGGATCTTTGGAAACAATGCTAATGCTAATAGGTAAGGGGTAATTGGTGAGTGCTAAGGGAGGCAAGCTAAGCTAATATTGCAGCCAATGGGTGTTTCCAGGGCAAGCCATTTTGCCTGAGAAATTGCACCACACATCTGCTACTACTGTCAGTGGAGAGATGAGTTGTGCCAATTAGAAATTAAATCAATGCTAACAATTGGTACACACCGCCCTAAGGCTGACATGTGAACGGACAGAGCCAATACTTACACAGGCAAATGTAGCCGTGAAAATAAATGTACAGTACATCCAAATGCATGTTTCACACACACATACAGTACCCGGAAAACGTTTGGACACACCTATTCATTCAAGGGTTTTTCTAATTTTTAAAACTATTTTCTACATTGTAGAATAGTAGTGAAGACCTCAAAAGTAACCAAAAAAAGTGTTAAACAAATCAAAATATATGTTATATTTGAGATTCTTCAAAGTAGCCACCCTTTGCCTTGATGACAGCTTTGCACACTTTTGGCATTCTCTCAACCAGCTTCACATGGAATGCCTTTCCAACAGTCTTGAAGAAGTTCCCACATATGCTGAGCACTTGTTGACAGCTTTTCCTCCCACTAAGAGCAAACCAGATGGCGTATCTCTGCAGAATGCTTTAGTAGCCATGCTGGTTAAGTGTGCCTTGAATTCTAAATAAATCACTGACACTGTCAACAGCAAAGCACTCCCACACCATCACACCTCCTCCTCCATGCTTCACACTGGGAACCACACATGCGGAGATGTCCGTTCACCTACTCTGCATTTTTGGTTGGAACCAAAAAACTCACATTTGGACATCTGACCAAAGGACAGACTTCCACCGATCCAATATCCATTGCTCATGTTTCTTGGCCCAAGCAAGTCTCTTCTTATTATTAGTGTCCTTTAGTAGTGGTTTCTTTGCAGCAATTTGACCATGAAGGCCTGATTCACGCAGTCTCCTCTGAACAGTTGATGTTGAGATGTGTCTGTTACTTGAACTCTGTGAAACATTTATTTGGGCAGCAATCTGAGGTGCAGTTAACTCTAATGAATTTTCCCTCTGCAGCATAGGTAACTCTGGGTCTTCCTTTTCTGCGGCGGTCCTCATGAGAGCCAGTTTCATCATAGCGCTTGATGGTTTTTGCGACTGCACTTGAAGAAACTTTTAAAGTTCTTGACATTTTCCGGATTGACTGACCTTCATGTATAAAATATATTTTGCTTAGATTAACATTTTTTTTTAGTTACTACATGATTCTATATCTGTTATTTAATTGTTTTGCTGTCTTCACTATTATTCCACAATATATAAAATAGTAAAAAGTAATGAAAAACACTCATGTCCAAACTTTTGACTGGTACTGTATATATACTCCTTGGGCTTACCCACTAAGACCACGGTTGCTTCGGCGTCCTTGGGAATCTTGGCTAAGAGTTTGGTGTGTTTGGTAACCTGATGGTCGTGAGCCGTCGGCAGGGGGGGGTGATGTGATTTCTGAAGTCACAAACCAGAAAAATGTTAACAGGTGAAGCGTAAACATAAGGATGTATTTCATGCTAAGCCTGTGTAAGGCCTGTGCTAAACAAAAGCTTTGCCAGACGGTCACAGAACATCCACAGGCTCTCTCCTTGGCATTAGTTGATCCAAACCCTACATTTGTCAATTTTACAGACTGTTATGAACTTTCGAACAGTCGTACAGTGTCTATCTAGCATTCATCTGCAGACACAAATCAACACAACGTCAGTGACAAAAGTACGAAATGGTAAAATCACTTTCAAATATTTTAATATGACTGGAGTTTTAGATTTTTATGAGCTGTTTTAAATTTGCCAAAGTTTCAAGCCACGGGGAACATTAAAGTTTCACAGTTAACGCATCAAGAAGTTTTAACAAGGAGCACCTGTAAGCTGACTAAGAACATCATTCATCTCATGTGGGTGGAGTGGCTAATGGAAGTTTTTTTTGTCTCCGATTCCAAGCAATATCTGGGGTTTTCTGTTTCCCACTGTGGCTGCATTACTGAACTCGACGCATATCTCAGATTTGTTTTTACACTCTAATATACACTGAGTGTGCACAACATTAGGAACACCCTCCTAATTTTGAGTTGCACCCCTTTTGCCCTCAGAACAGACTCAATTTATCAGAGCATGGACTCTATAGGGTGTCCAAAGCACTCCACAGGGATGCTGGCCTATGTTGACTCCACAGTTGTGGCAAGTTGGCTGGATTTCCTTTGGGTGTTGGACCATGTTTTATACACAATGGAAACTGCTGAGTGTGAAAAACCACAATTACACAATCCATGTCTCAAGCAGTAAAAATCCTTCTTTAACCTGTCTCCTCCCCTTCATCTACATGGATTGAAGTGGATTTAACAAATTATATGAAAAAGGGATTATAGATTTCACCTGGATTCACCTGGTCAGTCTATGTCATGGAAATAGCAGGTGTTCCTAATGTTTTGTACACTCAGTGTGTGTGATATACAGTACTATACAATGGAGAGAAAAAAAAATGAATATGACATACAGTATTGTATTTCTATTTCAAGGTGGAATTTGAGCAATATCTCTGTGCCTCAGAACGTGAAATCATCTACTCAGACCATTCTTCGTTTGTTTTCAAAGGAATTGGACAAGGCCATTGAGCCAAGAAAAGGTGTATTATGTCCATCTGAATAAATATTCAGGCTTGTAACTGAGACACAAAGACGCAGACACAAATATCCAAAAGGCTAACGGTATCGGACCAATAGCTTTAAAGGCCCAGCGCACTCAAAAACGTAGATTTTCCTCTGTTTTATATATACTGTACTTCCACACTATGAGGTTGTAATAATGTGAAATTGTGAAAATTATGATAATATCCTTTTAGTGTAAGAGCTGAAACGACCACCTGAAATTTCAGCCTGTTTTGGTGGGATGGAGTTTTAGCCTGCCTGGTAACATCACCAGGCAGTAAATGAGTTAATAGACTAATAAGATAATTCCAAACCTCTCTGCAAATAACAGCTGGTTGTTTTCCATTTTCCACTCCCCACTCATACCACTCCCACACAGTCCTAGAGAAATGTTGCTTGAACAATGGCTCTTTGCTAAGAAGCTATTCTTGTTTATTTTTGAAAATTTTAATTTAAAAAAAAATCACAGTAAGATACTTAATTTTGACCCAGAAATCATTTGATATTGAGATTAAAAAAACAGTTGTATTGGGCCTTTAAACATACATCTCCAGTCCAGCCTATAGATGTGCACAAGACTAAACAAAAAAAAGCAACACTTTGCCCACGCCCCTCATAAACAAGCTCACAAACACCTCTTTGTCATGGTCTGGTGCTTTGTTGTCATGGTGGTGGTGGTGGACCGCTGCATGGTCTTCGGCCACAAGGGGCAACGCAGTGTTGGGAACGTGGTTGTGGTTGCGGTGGAAGCTGCCTTGAAGGCTGTTACTAGAGTGGTTGCGATGGAAGAGGCCCTCCTTTTCGTCGTTAGGGTGGCTGGAAGGAGGAGACACAGGAGGTTGTATTACAGTCGGGAGTTGCCATGCAATAAGACTGGAACTTCATGAAGGTTGCTATACAATATAAAGTGGTTATTATGCACTGCGATGTTAAAATGTATTGCGTCCATTCAAGAAGTGGATGATAGTTAATGGAGTCAGTATCAAAAGAAACAAATCCTCCATATCCTCTACATACCGTCCAACGACTCTTATTAAGGATATGTTATGAAGATCCTTATTAAGGACATGTTATGAAGACTCTTATTAATGATATGTTATAAAGACTCTTATTAAGGATATGTTATGAAGGCTCTTATTAAGGATATGTTATAAAGACTCGTATTAAGGATATGTTATAAAGACTCGTATTAAGGATATCTTATAAAGACTTTTATTAAGGATATGTTATAAAGACTCGTATTAAGGATATGTTATAAAGACTCGTATTAAGGATATGTTATAAAGACTCGTATTAAGGATATGTTATAAAGACTTATCAAGGATATGTTATAAAGACTCTTATCAATGATATGTTATAAAGACTCAAGGATATGTTATAAAGACTCAAGGATATGTTATAAAGACTCAAGGATATGCTATAAAAAACTCAAGGATATGTTATAAAGACTCAAGGATATGTTATAAAGACTCTTTAAAAAATTGACTCAACCTATTCAAGTGGGTGACACACTGGTGGTTTTCTATGTATTCCTTGGAACACACTGGATTGTATTAGGTGTGCTCCTCTAAAACAAGACAGCAATGTGTGTGTGTGTGCTTGCGTGTGTGTGACCAGGCCCCTCACAGCACACAGACAGTTTGATCACACTCACACTCCGGTCCAGAGGTGACATCACCTCCATCATTAGGTCCGTTTGGTCTTGTTACCCGTCTCCCGAGTTGGACACAATAGTTCAACAAAACAAAAGAACAAGGTGTGCCACCACACCAAATTGTGCTCAAACAGCACCCAGAGAGTCTTTAAACCGGAATGAGTAAGCGATGAGCTAAATTCTACAGCCACCTTGATGCATTTCTTTCCACATCATAAATTCCTATCTTGGACTGGCTCAGCCAATTAGAAGGCTTTTCCCATGGAAAGCAGCTGGTGACATGGTGGAAAATGTTGCTGAAAGGTTGCAACTGACGGGGTGTGTGCAACGAGGCCTGGTGGCGGAGTGTTGATGACCGTCTGTTGTGTATGTGTGTGAGAGAGAGAGAGAGAGAGGGAGAGAGAGAGAGAGAGAGAGAGAGACATAGTTTAATATATTCAACCAAATGTGTTTGTCTGTGTGTAAGTGTATGCATGTGTGTGTGTGTGTGTGTGTGTGTGTGTGTTTGTGTGGTGCACTTATAGTGAATCTGTCTAAATGGTTGACAATGGTTCAATCTGGCCCAGAGTTTGCTCTATGGTTGGTGACAGACTGCCAGGTGACTTGTCACTGACCCCTGGTGTAACATGGCTTACAGGGAGGTTGGCACTTGGCACCATAAGAGACAGACTAGGCAGGTTCCAGTTCTGGGATGGCAGGTTCCAGTTCAGGTTCCAGTTCTGCCACAACCCATGTTTTGACAACAATGCCTGGGATAAATATAACTGCAAGTACATTTGTCCTCAAGCTTCACTGTCAAAACGAGATTTTTTTTTCTTCTTGTTTTCCATAAGAGACAATAGTGACACTATTTTGATATTGTACTTTCTCACTCTGAAATGTGTAGATGGTGACCTGTACCAATTTAAACATCAAACAGCATAATAGCAACAGGTATAAAAGAACACACTAATATAACACAGCAATCGATCAACTTCAGACAACACAATAGGCCTAGTAGCCATTACTTCATCCCATCATCCAAAAGGCATACATACCATTTAGATAAAAATGGATGATTGCTTGAAGCAAACCCAGGAACACACCACAACATTAGTAAGAAAACCATGGCTGCTGAGTCTCTGCAAACCATTAATGTTCCACCACAGAGTACCTCAAGACACCATGCATGGTGAATACTGTTATGGCCAAACATGGTACCATTCTGTCCTCTTCTTTACTGGAGGGCTTGTGTCGGGATCTGGGACCAAGCTGGGCCTAGGGACCAAACTGGGCCTAGGGACCAAACTGGGCCTAGGAAAACTGAATCTGAGTACAGAGACAGATAGAAGAGAGGGTTCACACAAATTTGAAAAGTGTGTGCTTGTGTGTGTGTTTATGCATGCGTATGTTGGAATGAGGCCACATAGGCCTGTGTCCCAACTTAAGGCGACTTCCTGGGTTGTATTCAACTATTGCAAGCTACCACATTGAAGGCAACAAAACACATAGGAAAAGTCCTCCTCTATCCTTCAGTCATGTACTGATACTGCTCATCCCTCAGCCTTAAATTCAAATTGACTGCTGACACGCAGGGTAGCCTAGTGGTTAGAGCGGTGGACTAGCAAGTTCAAACCCCCGAGCTGCAAGGTTGCAAGTTCTCTCTATACCATTTGTATTTCATATACTGTACCTTTGACTATTGGATGTTCTTATAGGCACTTTAGTATTGCCAGTGTAACAGTTTGGTCCTGCAAGTTCAAACCCCCGAGCTGACAAGGTACAAATCTGTCCTTCTGCCCCTGAACAGGCAGTTAACCCACTGTTCCTAGGCCGTCATTGAAAATAAGAATTTGTTCTTAACTCACTTGCCTAGTAAAATAAAAATAAATAAGTAAAATTTAAGGCTTGTTGAACTCTATCATGTGCCGCAAATACTAACCACTGTAGATAGATAAACCAACATAAGGGCTTACCAAGAAAACTTCAAAAGGACTAATTGGAGACTGGATAGATAAAGCAATGGAGGCTGGAGGGGGAAGTGGGTGAATGGGGCGGTTGCCGTTTGACAAGGGTGGCTGTTGTCGATGTGTTCCTGGTTTGAGCCCAGGTAGGGGCGAGGAAAGGGATGGAAGCTATACTGTTACACTGGCAATACTAAAGTGCATATAAGAACATCCAATAGTCAAAGGTACAGTACAGTGCCTTGCGAAAGTATTCGGCCCCCTTGAACTTTGCGACCTTTTGCCACATTTCAGGCTTCAAACATAAAGATATAAAACTGTATTTTTTTGTGAAGAATCAACAACAAGTGGGACACAATCATGAAGTGGAACGACATTTATTGGATATTTCAAACTTTTTTAACAAATCAAAAACTGAAAAATTGGGCTTGCAAAATTATTCAGCCCCCTTAAGTTAATACTTTGTAGCGCCACCTTTTGCTGCGATTACAGCTGTAAGTCGCTTGGGGTATGTCTCTATCAGTTTTGCACATCGAGAGACTGAAATGTTTTCCCATTCCTCCTTGCAAAACAGCTCGAGCTCAGTGAGGTTGGATGGAGAGCATTTGTGAACAGCAGTTATCAGTTCTTTCCACAGATTCTCGATTGGATTCAGGTCTGGACTTTGACTTGGCCATTCTAACACCTGGATATGTTTATTTTTGAACCATTCCATTGTAGATTTTGCTTTATGTTTTGGATCATTGTCTTGTTGGAAGACAAATCTCCGTCCCAGTCTCAGGTCTTTTGCAGACTCCATCAGGTTTTCTTCCAGAATGGTCCTGTATTTGGCTCCATCCATCTTCCCATCAATTTTAACCATCTTCCCTGTCCCTGGTGAAGAAAAGCAGGCCCAAACCATGATGCTGCCACCACCATGTTTGACAGTGGGGATGGTGTGTTCAGCTGGGTTGCTTTTACGCCAAACATAACGTTTTGCATTGTTGCCAAAAAGTTCCATTTTGGTTTCATCTGACCAGAGCACCTTCTTCCACATGTTTGGTGTGTCTCCCAGGTGGCTTGTGGCAAACTTTAAACAACACTTTTTATGGATATCTTTAAGAAATGGCTTTCTTCTTGCCACTCTTCCATAAAGGCCAGATTTGTGCAATATACGACTGATTGTTGTCCTATGGACAGAGTCTCCCACCTCAGCTGTAGATCTCTGCAGTTCATCCAGAGTGATCATGGGCCTCTTGGCTGCATCTCTGATCAGTCTTCTCCTTGTATGAGCTGAAAGTTTAGAGGGACGGACAGGTCTTGGTAGATTTGCAGTGGTCTGATACTCCTTCCATTTCAATATTATCGCTTGCACAGTGCTCCTTGGGATGTTTAAAGCTTGGGAAATATTTTTGTATCCAAATCCGGCTTTAAACTTCTTCACAACAGTATCTCGGACCTGCCTGGTGTGTTCCTTGTTCTTCATGATGCTCTCTGCGCTTTTAACGGACCTCTGAGACTATCACAGTGCAGGTGCATTTATACGGAGACTTGATTACACACAGGTGGATTGTATTTATCATCATTAGTCATTTAGGTCAACATTGGATCATTCAGAGATCCTCACTGAACTTCTGGAGAGAGTTTGCTGCACTGAAAGTAAAGGGGCTGAATAATTTTGCACGCCCAATTTTTCAGTTTTTGATTTGTTAAAAAAGTTTGAAATATCCAATAAATGTCGTTCCACTTCATGATTGCCTGGGCAGCTGACCACTCACTGGTGTTTGAGCAGCAGGGCACGGAGCACGTTGGCCCGGTCCTCCGCTCTGATCTGGTCTGAGATGATCATGGTCTCCACCACCAGGTGAGCAATACCAGGCAAGGTGGTCTGCTCCAGGTCCAAAAGGACAGCACCTTATGTGGGATGGCAGGGGGAGAGTGAATGGCACAGATTTACCTCCTATTGTAGTGGAATTTCAAAGTTTTATCAATAGTCAATTTGTGACTGTGTGTCTGTGTGTTTGTGTGTGTGGTGAGGGCGTCACCATGTGTGATGGTCCTGCGGAGCTCCAGCAGACTACGGAAGGAAAGCGAAGCCACGTGGGGTTTTCCCCAGCGGTCTGTCTCCTCTTCCACGTCCTCCTCAAACTTGATCCAACGGGCCGTCTCCTTCCAGCGCATTTCCTGGTTCTTATCCACTATCAGCTCATTGAGTTCCACAAACACCTATAGAGACCAAACAGACACCTAGTTATCCATGACTTCACATATGGCTCATCTTCTCTTTTTCTTTTCTTTGTTTGTTCAAGAACTGAGAAAAAAAGTTGAAAATCTATTGAATGGAAAAATGTCAAATTCAATTATATTAAAGTCTATGAAGTAAAGCAGAATGTTTTCTTATTAAGTCTAAGGAAAAAGCTTTTGGTCTAATTGACATGTGTGCTTTGCACTGTCGGAGACTTATTGAAATGTTTCTACAAGGAATGTTCTTGGAGCACACAGCGAGCTAACAGAGTCGATGTTAGCTCCAACCTTCCTGGAACATTAAAGGGACCAAACAGACGGCGATCACTCCTTTGCCAGACTACGACATCATATGAATGGGACAGAAGGGAGCTACTCAGATTACACTTTGATAGAAATAGTACACAAAGTTAGAAAATATGTTGCAAAGGTCACCAATTAGAATATACAGTCTCAAAATAGATCTTCTAAGTGTTATGACTGAGGGCTTAGGCCTACAGTATGTCGTGACTCCAACTGTGAAGTGAAGTTCCCTGGCTTTAGATCTGCTAAATGTTTAGTAAGCAATTACTAGGAAGAACCTATGTTTTCAATGATTTAATATTTCCAATTAGTCAATTAATCAATTGACCAATCAACTGGTGCCGTGGAGTCTCACCTCATGGGTCTTCTTGTCAGCCGTCCTCTTCTTCTTCACGCTGGACAG
This sequence comes from Oncorhynchus mykiss, assembly GCF_013265735.2. Lineage (NCBI taxonomy): Eukaryota > Metazoa > Chordata > Actinopteri > Salmoniformes > Salmonidae > Oncorhynchus > Oncorhynchus mykiss. The sequence continues at coordinate 10,946,800 of NC_048586.1, read as the reverse complement.
TTGAGAAGAGCTGTTGGTGGTCTGGAGGAGCTGGCATCGAGATGACTTCTTCACCAGGTGACGCCTCACTCCAGGGTTGTCCTCGAATCGGTGACCTTAAAGCACAACAACAGGAGCAGTTATTAATGACACTGGGAGGTCGGCTGCAGAAAAGGTAAACTGTGCTCACTCGAAGGCGTAGTATCATACACACTCAGGTTGTATGAGGCATTTGACATGTGTTTTTATTTGTCTGCACAACACAACCGTTGTGCGGTGTCACATTTTGTTTGTGCAAATATCACAACTGTTATGTCAAATGTGCAATACAACCTGTGTGTACCAGGCAAAAGACTGGCTGAGTACTGTCTCTATGGAGGAGCTCTGTCTTATGACAGAGAATAATACATCAATCTGATTATAGATGTCTATTAAAAGTGCAATAAGCAGTTGAAACAATAACAAAGCGCACTCCCTGCCCCTGTTTCAGTAAAGATCTGCGGGATAGGGCTGGAGAAATTCAAATTCATGTTTTGAGGCTTTAGTGTTTATTTACATTTACTTTGCTTTCAAACATTGGAGCAAAATAAGCTTATATTTTGGGTTCTGACTGGGTACTTCAATGGGTACATATCATGATGGTCGATTGCCGATTTAAAGTTTCCATGGGAAATAAAGGGAAAATAAGGCACACAGTAGGTGCATGGGGTAACAGAGGAGCTGAGCAAACAGACGGGTCGTTATGTTGGGTGGTTTTTCGCCCACCACAGACCTTTAGAGAATAAAAAAAGCCTGATTCAATTTGAAGCTCTTCAGGCCACAAACCATATTTTATTGAATTTTGCGTAATTGATGCTGTCTACTCCTTAGGAGCTGGGCCTGGCGATGTGGGTGGAACGAGGAAGAGGATGCTCTAAGGACAAGGGTGTGTGTGTGCATGTGTGTGTGTGTGTGTGTGTGGGTAGATGCTAGTTATACTGCCAATCAAAGGGCTGGTTTTGTAGACACTCTGGGGAGAAGGCCTGGCCAGACCACCTCTAGACCTCAGCTGCTTTGTGTTGTGTTGTAGTCACACCCACCACAGAGTGTGCCATAAACAAAGTCTAGGAAACAGGTTGTTTTGTTCCTTCTCTCATCCTCCATCCCTCTGACCCCAAGTTCATCCCTCCATCCTTCTATTCTTTCATTCTGTGGTGTTTTTCAGGCAATACAATCATCATAACAAACACTCTATGCTAACAGGTTTGGGAGTGCTCCCAGGAGTAACTCGGTATTGAAGTGGAAGAGACACCCTTTGGCTGGACTCGCTCTGAGCTTTGCTAACTAAATAAAAGTTATTCTGCTGCTCGTAAAGTGCGCAGCAAATTCCCCAGTGTTGAATGAACACTGAAAGTGTGAACCCATATAGACACTGAACTGTGTTGAACTAATACACTGCTTAGTAAAGCTTTATTTGCATATTTCCCAGAGTGCCTTCCTTTTCAAGTAAATTGTAGAGTTACCACCCATGACTGAATGTGTTAGTGACAGAGACATGGTTGTTGCATTCATTCATTTTCAGTCCTATGAACTTTACAAAGTGCAATTCTAAGTGAATGTTGTCATTATATTATATTGCAATCTATTTCATGAGGCCCTACACTCTAAACATAATAATAACCCCTTGTGTTGGTGTTAACACTTTTCAACATGGAATTCGAACCCGGGTCCAACAACTGTCAACCCAACATCTTAGTCATTGCGTCAAAAGATCTGAACCTCTTGATGAGGTCTATAGGTGTTGGGTTAAGGTCGCTACAATATGCATGTAACTTTTGTATGTTCATGTGAATTCAAGTCATCATCATCATAACTTCCCAAAATATTGCCTGTGATCTTGAGTAGCTTCTGAATGCCCCGTCTGTAGACGCTATCTGCACTCTGTGCCCCTCTAATACCCACTCTATGCCCCCCTCCTATGCCCTACATAACCCCACTTCTCTCCCTCTGTGCCCCTTCTGTGCCCTATTTGTGCCAATGAGTATGCCCTCGACAACCCCACTTTTCTCCCTCTCTGCCCCCTTTGTTTTCGATTCTACAATTACCAGTCTGGATGGAAAAGATTTGATACAGATTAACACAGTAGTGAACATAGTGTATGCCCTCGGTAACCCCAATTATTTGCCATAGTAAACGACCAGTGTCTGTCTCTCCAATGTCCTCTGTAGCACCCCGTGCAGCTTCACCCTCTGTAAATTCTCTAATGGCCCTTAGTGTGGAACTCATGTCATTCTGCATTCTGTATTCCACTGCTCTCTCTGTAGCCCCTCTTTTAGTGAGTAGTGTGTATATGTGGTTTACACATCTTGTATATCGTCAATTCCTGGCGGCAGTGTGACTTTCCCAATTAGGACAATTGAGATATTGATCAATCAACATCATCATCTTTCAGCTGCAACACAGTCGACCACAAGCTTCCTCCAGTAGCTACGGTCACTAGCGAGGTTTGACGTGGTTGTGAATGATCAATAGGTGATCTCTTCTATGGGCCCATTAGTAACCCTTGTCCCTTCTCTTTTGCATCTCTGGGAATGCTCTGTAGCTAGTTATATTCCTTAGGTAACCCGCTTGTGGAATCTATATGAACTCAGTAGAAGGTGTAATGTATATTCAGTATGTATTATCTATACAGAGGGGCAGAGAGCCATCATCAAAGTCAAGCAAAGAAACCAGATAATGAACCAGAAAACAGATGACACTTCTCTTAACACCTGTGTCCTTTCTCCCTAATTCACTCTCTGAGGAGCTCTTTGGGTCCATTCTGGTCGTCATTGGACACCAGTGCCCACACTGTCATTGCGACCAGCACCGAGGTAACCCTCACAGCACTACTGCAGAAGTGTCCAAATCTAGTGCCAGTCATAGAAACAACAGTATAGTTTGTCTATGGGATTTCGTTCTGCCCCAGTAAAGGAGGGGCCCAGGACCGAACAGGGGCCACATGATCAATAGTTTAGCAGGGGACAGCGAGGAATAGAGAGGGTTCCAATTCACCCAGGCCAACCAAGCATTGGCAGAAATTAGCTTGTATTTATTGCTCCATACAATCAATAAAAACAACTCTGAATTCTCACTAATCAATTACCAATGTCAGGGCTTTCCACCAAAAGAGTTGAGTGCTACTCCTCCACTTTCATCAATCTACACCCAGTACCCCATAATGACAAAGCGAAAACAGGTTTTTAGATTCATTTGCAAATTTATTGCAAATAAAAAACATAAAAACCTTATTTACATAAGTATTTAGACCATTTGCTATGAGACTCGAAATTGAGCTCAGGTGCATCCTGTTTCCATTGATCATCCTTGAAATGCTACTACAACTTGATTGGAGTCCACCTATGGTAAATTCAATTGATTGGACATGATTTGGAAAGGCACACAACTGTCTTTATAAGGTTCCACAGTTGACAGTGCATGTTTGAGCAAAAAGGTTGCAGTATCTGCTTGAGGGGGAATGTACACGGCTGTGACTATAACCGAAGAGAATTCTCTTGGGAGGTAATACGGTCGGCATTTAATTGTGAGGTATTCTTGGTCGGGAGAACAAAAGGACTTGCGTTCCTGTATGTTATCACAATCGCTCCCTGGGTAGTTAATCATGAAACACACACCCCCACACTTCTTCTTCCCGGAGAGATATTTATTCCTGTCTGCGTGATGAACTGAGAACCCAACTGGCTGTATGGACTCAGACAATAAATCCCACGAGAGACATATTTCTGTGAAACAAAGTATGTTACAATCCCTGATGTCTCTCTGGAAGGAAATCCTCGCCCTGAGCTCGTCAACTTTATTATTCAAAGACTGAACATTAGCGAGTAATACACTCAGAAGTAGTGGGTGGTGTGTGTGCCTCCTGAGACGAACTCGAAGTCCATTCCGAGAACCTCTTCTCTGCCGGAAATGTTTTGGGTCAGCCTTTGGAATCAGTCCATCAGATAGAAGATTCTCTGGTCTGCTGAAAACAAGATTGAAATCTTTGGCCTTAATGCCAAACGTCACGTCTGGAGGACACCTGGCACCATCCCTACGGTGAAGCTTGGTGGAGGCAGCATATTCCTGTGGGGATGCTTAACAGCAGCAGGGATTGGGAGACCAGTCAGGATCGAAGCAAAGTTGAACGGAGCAAAGTACAGAGAGATATTTGATGAAAATCTGCTCCAGAGCGCTCAGGACCTCAGACTGGGGCAAAGGTTCACCTTCCAACAGGACAATGACCCCAAGCACATAGCACACAAGACAAAGCAGGAGTGGCTTAGGGACAAGTGTCTGAATGTCCTTGAGTGGCCCAGCTTAAGCCCCAACTTGAACTGGATCCAACATCTCTGGAGAGACCTGAAAATAGCTGTGGAGCAACGCTTCCCATCCAACCTGACAGCATGAGAGGATCTGCAGAGAAGAATGGGAGAAACGCCCCAAATACAGGTGTGCCTAGCTTGTAGCGTAAAACCCAAGAAGACCAGAGGCTGTAATTGCTGCCAAAGGTGCTTCAACAAAGTACTGAGTAATGGTCTGAATACTTATGTAAATGTGATATTTCCGTTTTTTTTTAAATAAATTAGCAAACATTTCTAAAAACATATTTTTGCTTTATCATTATGGAGTATTGTTTTTAGATAGATGAGGGAATTTAAAAAAAATCAATTTTAGAATAAGGCTGTAACCTAACAAAATGGGGAAATAGTCAAGGGGTCTGAATATTTTCCGAAGGCCCTGAATGTTACAGTATGTTGTCCCCTTACACAGTTATCCTAACCTAAATTAGGTAAGATAATATAATGTTACCATTGCTGTATTAAAATGAGAATGATAGTGATAATAATCCCACCTCTTGAATCCAAATGCCGACTCTCTAAAATAACAATGAACTCTGTAAGTGTTGAATTAATGCTTATTGGTTTAACATAACCTCAGTGTTGGTGTAAATAAACAGAGTTGAAACAAAGCCACACCCATAATTATCATATTTCCCAGGATGCTCTATTGCAATTGCACGTTGAGTTTCACAACTGTTTGTTTCAATATCTATGTTTTGATTGATTTATTAAACTTATGCTTCTCAAATATAAATGATAAGTATTTTCTAAACTAATCCAATTATGTTACTTGGACTTATTGCACCCATTACTGAAATGGTTGTTCCCAGTTTAGATGGTTTAGGTAGTCTCATATTGCAATCTTCTTGACCTTGGCAGACATTCTGAATCCAGGTTGCGGGTGATAAAACGTTCCAAAAAATTGGTTATGCCCACACTGGCTGGCTTTCAATAGGAATTACACATATATCTGTCAGGTTTGGTAAATAACCCAACATGTTGTGTTGTTCGGATTACCCAAACATGAGTTAATTTAACCACCAATTCGGTTTTCATTCATTTAATTAATTCACTTTTAACAAACTCATACACTTCTGTAATCTTCCTTAAAACTACAAAAGTGTCAGTGTTTGACCGTAACATGTAAAAACAATTCAACAGAACTGATGAACCGGAATTACATTTACACTCACATGTGGCCAAAAACAACTTCCTGAAAGTCACACCCTTACTAAACCATGCCATATGACCCGCTGGGTCATATCTCAATAACCCAGCATCAACAAACCAGCCTTGCTCTTTTTAAAAATGCCTGCAACCCAGCAGTTGGGTCATCCAAACAACCCAGTAGTTTTTTTTTAATAAGGCTTATGAAATACACTGTAATGGGTTAAATAATTAAATGTCTATGATAACATATTCACTTAGGATCTCACTCGGAGAAGTCCATAAGACTGAAAATGGATGAATGCAACAAGCACTAAGCAGTGTGTTAAAACAATACTGTAAAGTGTCTACCCGGGTCCAAACTCTCAGTGTTAATTTAAAACTTGGGAATTTGTTGTAAAGTGTTGTCCATTCTTCCATGACCACACACTGCTTCCCTTGGGGGGTGGGAGCCCTGATACTTACGGATGTGCTCCAAGGGGTCTGGGTTCTCAGGGGACCCCGTGTGGTCATGGATGGACTCCAGCAGGTCATAGTCATCGAAATCAAAAACAAGCTCCTCAAAGTCCTCCAAGCCCACCATGTTGAACTTAGAGGCGCGGCGCACAACCTCTGCTCCCTCGCTATGCTGGAGGAGCACAGGGTGACACTGGGGTGAGGTGTCCAATGTCCCTGGTCTGTGAACGTTGGTGGTTGCCTTGGTGTTGGTCCCTTCTGAATAGGTGTGTTTGTCTCCAATCACCTCCTCCGAAGAGGGGGCTGGTGGTCCCTTGTTCTCTTGCCCCCCGGGGTCTGTCATCTCCTGGGTCGGCGCCGGTGTCTGTGGTGCCTCCTCCCCACCCTGCTCCAGGTGGGCGCCCTGCTCATCCAGGGTTCTGGCGATCTCTCGCTTGCCGTCTCTCGCCGAGGGGTTGGTGTTAGCTGTCAGCCAAGCCTGTGCGTCTTCTGTGTTATTCGTCAGAAACAGGAACAAAAGCAAAGCTGGAATAGTGGTTGCTGGTTACCAAAACACTATGTCCACTCTGCAGACTACTATGAGCTCAGGTGGAGGTTTTTGAATGTTTTTTGGCAGGCGTTCTCTCGCTGGCTGCCCCAGAGTTGATTCTATAGGTCCTATTCTGCACTAGCTGTTGTCGCTGGAAATCCACTCTACCAAGTGAGGATACCCTATGGAGTACGAAGAATGGAAATGAGGAAAAAAGTGTGGGAGAAAAAGACAAAAAAAGACTAAAAACAGATGTTTATCTTCTCAGCGTCCTCCTAATTAGCCCCAATCCACCTCAAAAGCGGAAGAGAAATGTCTCACTGCTGCTATCCTCCCATCGGCGCAGACGGAGGTGTAAGTGGTGTCGGTAGTAGAGTTAGTGGTACAGCCTCAGGCAGCGCAGGCTTGAGCAGGCAGAAGTGTAAAGCTCTGAAGGGCCCCCCCCCGTGCTGGTCCCACAGCAAGAATAACAGGGGGCTCGAGCTGTCATTCCAAAAGGAAATACTGACACAAACTGATCCACTTTTTTTCAGACCTCCCTCTAACCTATTGGGCCAATTCAACCATTTCCGTGACGCTGGCTGTCCATTGATCCTGGGATGGACACTTGGCTGGGGAGGGGCATGCTGGTGGGGTGAGGGCAGGCAGCAAGAGCAGAGTCAAGGCTGAATCAGAGGATCAAGAGGAAAGCATTGACGTGATGGCTCTCTTCTTCTCTCAGAAAACATCCACACATCTGAGAAAATCATAATTCCACAACACAGACACAGTCACATACAGACAAACAGACAAACAGTAGGCATACTGCAGTTACACAGCATGGTACTCTGCTTTGGAGCAATAGCCTGTCTCCAGCACAGGTCTCCATGGAAACTGTGATTATTTCGAATAGTCTGCCACTCTTCGCCCACAACGGGTACCTGAGCTGAACACTGACCTTTCCTCAAACCTGTGTTTACAGCGTGTGCGCGCGTGCGTGCGTGAGCATGTGTTTCACTTGCTTAGAGGCATTCTGAACATAAGCACCAGTTGAAGCTTCAAGACAATCCTGCTCTATAACATTGTCAAGCATAGTCACTAGTAATCCATATCACAACTATGCTCTAGCATTACCAAGCAGGGTAACTGGTAACCCGCATCAGCCATGTTACTCTCAGTGAATGAACAAGTACACTCTCAGTGGGGCAATGGAACTCACAGTGCCATGGGCAAGATAGGCCAAATCTCTGTGAACATTTCAAATGGTCATCATGAAAGCTATAGTACTATATTCAAATGCAGTGCTACAGTACATCCTCTATGTTTTACCCCTGGACGTTTTAAAGTTATGTCCTGTTAAAAAACTATGCCACGGCTTTCCCTACATAATGCCAGTTAACAATCATCAAACGTCAAACCGTAACCCTGTACCATATCAAACTATCATTGTAAACCCCAAATATACTGCTGTGTGCTGTGACTGAATGACAATATGGACTCGTCGGAGTGGAAAGTGACGGGGAGGAGGTGGAACGGATATGAGCTGTACGATACATGTGCTATAGCCTGACATCTTACTGTCCTATCAGACTAAATCTGATAGCCTGTCTGTTTCATAGTGGGTCCCCTGTTTCTTGTTCTATTTCCATCTGGTCTGAGCATCTGGTCAAGGCTTCCCTTGCTGGGTGGGTCATAGCAGGAAGGGCCTGGGGCAGGGTTGCTGTCAAGGAGAATCAGCAACTGATCTCCTCTGTTAATTATTGCCCAGGGATTGTGGAATGGGCCAGGGAGTGCTACCCATTTATTTGTCATACAAATAAAGAGAGTCGCTAACCCTATATATACAGTACCTGTCAAAAATGTGGACACACCTACTCATTCAAGGGTTTTTCTTTATTTTTACGATTTTCCACATTGTAGAATAATAGTGAAGACATCAAAACTATTAAATAACACATATGGAATCATGTCGTAACCAAAAAAGTGTATATATTTGATATTTGAGATTCTTCAAAGTAGCCACCCTTTGCCTTGATGACAGCTTTGCACACTCGTGGCATTCTCTCAACCAGCTTCATGAGGTAGTCACCTGGAACGGATTTCAATTAACAGGTGTGCCTTGTTAAAAATGTATTTGTGGAATTTCTTTCCTTCTTAATGCGTTTGAGCCAATCAGTTGTGTTGTGACAAGGTATGGGTGGTATACAGAAGATAGCCCTATTTGGTAAAAGACCAAGTCCATATTATAGCCAGAAAAGCTCAAATAAGCAAAGAAAAACGACAGTCCATCATTACTTTAAGACATCAGGTCAGTCAATATGGAAAATATCAAGAACTTTGAAGGTTTCTTTAAGTGCATTTGCAAAAACCATCAAGCGCTATGATGAAACCGGCTCTCATGAGGACCGCCAACGGAATGGAAGACACAGAGATACAGCTGCTGCAGAAGATAAGTTCATTAGAGTTACCAGCCTCAGAAATTGCAGCCCAAATAAATGCTTCACGGAGTTCAAGTAACAGACACATCTCAACATCAACTGTTCAGAGGAGACTGTGTGAGTCAGGCCTTCATGGTCAAATTGCTGCAAAGAAACCACTACTAAAGGACACCAATAATAAGAAGAGACTAGCTTGGGACAAGACACCTGAGCAATGGACATTAGACCGGTGGAAATCTGTCCTTTGGTGTGATGAGTCCAAATTTGAAATTCTTGGTTCCAACCGCCTTGAATGGATGATCTCTGCAATTGTAGTTCCCACCATGAAGCATGGAGGAGGAGGTATGATGGTGCTTTGCTGGTGACACTGTTTGTGATTTATTTAGAATTCCAGGCATGGCTACCAAAGCATTCTGCAGCAATACGCCATCCCATCTAGTTTGCGCTTAGTGGGACTATCATTTGTTTTTCAACAGGACAATGACCCAACACACCTCCAGGCTGTGTAAATGTTATTTGACCAAGAAGGAGAGTGATGGAGTACTGCATCAGATGAATAGGCCTCCACAATCACCCGACCTCAACCCAAATGAGATGGTTTGGGATGAGTTGGACCACAGAGTGAAAGAAAAGCAGCCAATAAGTGCACAGCATACGTGGGAACTCCTTCAAGACGGTTAGAAAAGCACTCCAGGTGAAACTGGTTGACATAATGCCAAGAGTGCGCAAAGCTGTCATCAAGGTAAAGGGTGGCTACTTTGAAGAATCTAAAATATATTTCGATTTGTTTAACACTTTTTTTGGTTACTACATGATTCCACGTGTGTTATTTCATAGTTTTGGTGTCTTCACTATTATTCTACAATGTAGAAAATAGTAAAAAATAAAGAAAAACCCTTGAATGAGTAGGTGTGTCCAAACTTTTGACTGGTACTGTATATAAACAACATACCTTAAATAGAATAACACACATATAATATTATTATACAGATGTGTAATATATTTTTTACATCAATGCCCTACAATTGCGTTTTTCTCTACACTTTTCCCCTTAAGGTACATGCTCTATGGCAGGGTTCCCCCACTGGCTCCCAAGTTATTTTAATTTGGGAAATATATTCCAAAATATTCCCACGCATAATAGAGAGATATATGTGATAGTATACCAATGTAAACAAGGTTTGAAATTATTATGTTTAAGTCAAATATTATATATGTTTGGGCTTCTTGCGGTCAATTTGCAGTCAACAAATTATTTGTAATTATGTTCCGGCCCCCTGACCTTCCGTTTAAGAAAAAATCTGCCCGCGGCTGAATCTAGTTGATGAACCCTGATCTACAATAATACAGTACCTCTCTCTCTCTCTGGAGTGCAGAACTGAGAGACAGCTGCAAAAACAGATCACGTGACTTGTGACGTTGCTGGATGCATGCCTCAGTCTGCTCCGTTGTCAGTGAATGCATGATTCACAAATCTGCGAACTGTGGATAAATTAATTGTCTTATTGAAAGCGTACGTCCGAATGAGCTATTTTGCATCAGTTTTAAGTCTGGAAATGTGTACTTTTCCACCTAAAATATGTGTGTTATTTTATATCATTATTTTACGTCACCAACTACAACAACAGCAGAGATGGGTAACAACTGCATATGGAGTGCCCTCGTGAGGGAAACGTCACGATATGCCCTTATATGGAGTTTGACGTCACTGATTTTAAAAAAAGTAGAAGTAGTGAGGATACTGAAAGCTGCAATATGTAACTTTTTGGGCAACCCAAAACAATCCACATAGAAATGTGAGTTATAGATCTGTCATTCTCATTGAAAGCAAGTCTGAGAAAAGGTAGATTCTATGTGAGCTATTGGTCTGGAGCCCCAACCCATCCCCAGCATCAACACAGACTGGTGGTACAGTTGTGGCAATTGTGCTCCAATGCCTACAAATGAGGAATGTTTGTGCTGCAGAGAATTCTAATATGTGACTACAATTGTTACAGACATGGAGTAACTTATTGATGATGAGGAGCAGTTAGTTTGCTTTTGCGACCACAGGGATTTTGCTGCCAACAAAATCACTGGTGTCCTGGTAACATTTTCTGTATTCCAAAAAAGAATTGAAGACACAAACCTGTTCCTGCTTCGCCAAATGAACAGTTATCCAACTGGTAAGTAGCTAAACTTTACCGTAATGAATAATCACTTATCATAAACTTCTATGAGCGAACCATTAGTTGGTTTATGTTTTCACATTAGCCCAAACCACTATATGGCCTATGTTTATTTCTCACAATGTTTTGGGGATATTCTATTCAACAATATAAGGTGACACAATGTCTATTATCTCCTCAATCCCCCTTGTCATAAAGACAGTGCATTCGGAAAGTATTCAGACCCCTTGACCTTTTCCAAAAATGTTTACATTACGTTACAACAGAGTGGGCTGTTTTTAACCCAGCAATTTATTTTTGTGTACTGGGGCATTAGTACATCATGCTGTGTGTGATAAGTGATTTATGATTGATATTTTATCCCTGTACTTTTATCCCTTCAATCTTCCCCCGCAGAACTGGGAAGGCAACTGGAGCAACCTGTTTTTGTGAGGTATGAAGGATGCTGACTGGGTTTTGTCCTCCCTGTCCGTCGAGGTGCCGATTGTGGAACCGAGAGTTTGGCTAAAAATGTATTTACTAAGTTCCAAGTCGCAAGGTATGGCCTAGGTTCATTTGAACCAGCACAAACTAAAAATGGTATGCCTTTCAGAAAACAGGGGCTAAGCCATGCATGGTCAACCCGCCTCCAGGAGCTGGGTGTGCAGGCTTTTGCTCCAGCCCTACATAAATACACCTGATTCAGCCAATCAAGGTACCGAGAAGCGGCTGATTAGTAGAATCAGGTGTGTCTGATTAGTGCTGCTGGGGGTCAGCTCTCCAGCCCGATGGTTGGCTAGAGTGGTTGATTTGGGGACTGGTCCATTCTCTCTGTTTAAGTATGTGTGTGTGTGTGTGTGTGTGTGTGTGGGTGTGTCTTACTTTTCATGTCGTCCAGATCAGCGCTAGCCAGCATCTCAGCCTCAGCGTCGTCAGTGGGCACTTTCTGGTACACGGCTGTTTCCATGGTCGTCATACTGCCGATGCAGATGCGCTCCCGCAGGTCGTAACTGGTCCTCGGTGCAGGGTGGAGGGGACTCCTCCTGAACCAGCCGCAGGTGGTCACACTAGGGGGGTCCACAGAGGGGGGGCACCTGGGGAGGGGAGGACAGTGGGGTTCACTTGAGTATGTGTGAAAATCCATTGTAAAGATTCTTCCAACATTTGCTTTAGAAGTATGTCAGGTAAATATCTGTAATCCATTGCATCAACTATCATGAAGGACAAACAGCCATAAACCATTACATAGTGGTGCTTTTTATCCCAAAGTATTAGAACTCGAGTATCTACTTTCTGCTTTTTCTTCTTCAAAAATGAACATCAGCTCAGCCTATACAAACAAATATCTTGACTGGCACACGCACACAATCATCTGGGAGCGGTCAGATTGTTGGATGTAGTGTGGTCCATCTTGCAACAGAGGGCGCCAGAACACAGCACAGCAGCACAATATCTTCACCACAACACTGGCTTCCTCACAGGGTGAGTCGTTGGCTGCTTTCACTCAGGCAACGATGGCATAACAGTACATGACATTGTTACTACGTTTCTTGTTCACTGCAGCAATAATAATAAATCAGTGAGATTAACCGCCCTGCAGAGGGGAGAGACAATACCTGGTTTGCGTTCATTAGGCTCCAAACGGAAGAATAACAAATTTACAATAAAAAAATGCTCATGTTTCTTTTCTGTTGCAAAATGTTTTGCTACGTTGTGCCCTAATGAATATGTCCCTGGGCTCCACACAGTTCCACCTCCCAGGATGCTTCCATACATTATTCAAACCATTACCAAATAATTCATATTCTCAAAGCTGTATGTGTTAATGAGCCAGATGCGTTTACTCATACAGTACAGATCATATCTAGGGTACATGCCCCCCCCCGAGACATGATTGTGACAGGCCCACTTTGGCCATTTGAGACACATACAGTGTGTGCTTTGCAAAAGTATTCAGACCCCTTGGATTTTTTCACAGTTTCTTGTGTTGCAAAGTGGTATTAAATTATATTTTTTATCAACAATTTACAGAAAATATTCTGTAATGTCAAAGTGGAAGAAAAAAGCAAAAAATAAAATACAAATATATATATATTTTTAAAGGTAATAAAATGTATTAGTTGCATAATAATTCAATTCCCTGGGTCCATACATATTAGAAACACCTTTGGCAGTAAGTCTTCTGTGAGTATTCTTGTGTAACTCTCAAAGAGCTTTTCACACCTGGATTGTGCAATATTAGCATATTATGCTATTCAAAATTAGTCAAGGTCTTTCAAGATGGCTTATACAGCGATTTTCAAGTCTTGCCATAGGTTGTCAAGCAGATTTAAGTCAAAACTGTAACTTGGCCTCTGTCTTCTTGGTTCTTATTCACTGTCTTCTTGGTAAGCAACTCCAGTTGCTTTTTGTCCTTGTGTTGTTGGTTATTGTCCTTCTGAAAGGTAAATTAATCTCCCAGTGTCTGGTTTAAAGCAGATTGAAGCAGGTTTTGCTCTAGGATTTTGTCTGTGCTGAGCCCCATCCTGATAAACTCCCCAGTATTTGCTGATGACAAGCATACCCATATCGTGATGCAGCCACCACCATGCTTGAAAATAAGGAGGCAGTGTCTCAGTGGTGTGTTGGATTTGCCCCAAACATATGGCTTTGAATATGGGACAAAACATTTATTCCATTTGTATATTTGTGTTCTTTGTTTCACTTCATTTAGGTCATAATTGTGGAGTCACTACAATGCTGTTGATCCATCCTCAGTTCTCTGCCCTACAATCACCAATGTAACATCCCTGAGCAGTTAAATTCCTCTCCTGCAGCTCAGTTCAGAAGGATTACAATATCTTTGAGGTGTCTTGATGGTTTAATATATAATGCACAGCATAATTATTAACTAAACCATGAAGATAGTTGAATCTGTGCTTGAAATTAAATGCTTGACTGAGGGACCTTACAGTACCTCCGGAAGGTACCCCTTGACTTTTTCCACATTGTTAAATTACAGCCTTATTCTAAAATGTATTAAATTGTTTTTCCCTCAATCTACACACAATATTTTGTGTATACTGCTGACAAAAATGACAATTAAATCCATTTTAATCCCACTTTGTAACACAATAAAATGTGAAGCTCTGCGGCCAGCTAGCTCCGCCCTCAACTTCCGGACTTGTATCCGTGCTGCTGTGCTGCATGTTACTACTTGTCTATCTGCCATACTTTTCAGTTTATACTTTTAATACACTTAGCAACATCTTCATTTCTTCCTCGCTCAACTTTTTTCATTTAACTTTTTCACCCCTGATGCTTTATTGTGACATGGTTCGACAGGACCTCCACCAGCTGAATAAACGAAGTAGTAACATTAACATCAGCACTATGCCATCCAATTGCAGTCGCTGTACTCATAATATACACAGTAACTATTGCCTTATGGTGAGAATAGACGTGTTGCAAGCACAGCTTCAGATGCAATCGTTAGGCAAGGGCAAATTGAGTGTAGGAAAGGATGAAACAGTGTTTGTGCCACCAGTAAGTACAGATAGTAGTAGACATCCCCTTGCACAGTCCCTGCAGCCGAACAAGTTTCTCAAGGCTTCTGCAAAGCAATGGTGTTGGCGTGCTCAACCTGTGTCACTCATTCAGCCAACAAATTTTCATTCGGTTCCACCCATTAAGCAACAAGTCGGAGCCAGAGGCCGCACCTTCTCAGGTCTCTCCTCCACCCATTACGGGGTCTGAGCCGCCAAAGCCTCCCACCATTTGCTTAGACAAATTGAAAACCCTAGTCATTGGCAATATCCAGCCATACACTGTTTACCAGGGTGCAGTGCTACCGACGCAAAGGCTAATCTGAAGATGGTGCTGGCTAAGGCTAAAACTGGCGAGTGTAGAGAATATTGCTCTCCACGTCGGCACCAACAATGTTAGGATGAAACAGTCAGAAGTCACCAAGCTCAACATAGCTTCAGCGTGTAAATCAGCTAGAAAGATGTGTCCGCATCGAGTAATTGTCTCTGGCCCCCTCCCAGTTAGGGTGGTGATGAGCTCTACAGCAGTCTCACAACTCAATCGCTGGCTGAAAACTGTTTTCTGCCCCTCCCAAAAGATAGAACTTGTAGATAATAAGCCTGCCAGCTTAGGTAGTCTGCCACTAGCACAGTCAGTGATGTCAGCTTAGCTATCTCCATTGAGACTGTGTCTGTGCCTCAAACTAGGTTGAGCAAAAGTAAACATGGTGATGTTCGCCTTACCAATCTCATTGGAATAAAGACCTCCTCCTTTCCTGTCATTATTGAAAGAGATTGTGATATCTCACATCTCACAAGTTTGGCTACATAATGTTAGATCTCTCACTTTCAAGGCAGTCATAGTCAATTAACTGATATTGATGTGATTGGCCTGACTGAAACATGTCTCACGCTTGATGAATTTACTGTGTTAAATGAGGCCTCTCCTCCTGGTTACACTAGTGACCATTGCATCCTGCAAAGTCGGAGGTGTTGTAAACATTTATAACAGCAAAACAAAAATCTAAACATTTCCAAAAAATTAAAAGTGTACGTTTTCATCTTTTGAGAATCTAGTCATGAAATCTTTGCAGCCTACTCAATCACTTTTTATAGCTACTGTTTACAGGCCTCCTGGGCCGTATACAACGTTCCTCACTGAGTTCCCTGGAATCCTATTGGACCTTGTGTAGTCATGGCAGATAATATTCTGCCAGATAATTTTTGATGACTTTAATATTCACATTGAAAAGTCCACAGACCCACTCCAAAAGGCTTTCGGGGCCATCATCAACTCTGTGGGTTTTGTCCAACGTCTCCGGACCCTGGATCTAGATTTGTCCTGTGGACTGGCTGACTTTTTCCTCATAGTCCTGGACTATCGGATCACCATCTTATTACGTTTGCAATCGTAACAAATAATCTGCTCAGACCTCAACCAAGGATCATCAAAAGATTCCTAGATGCTATTCCAGACTCCCTCCACCTACCCAAGGATGTCGGAGTACAAAAATTAGGTTAACCACTTAACTGAGGATCTAAATTTAACTTTGCGTAATACTCTAGATGCAGTCGCACCCCTAAAAAAAAAAAAACATTTGTCACAAGAAATTTGCTCCCTGGTATACAGAAAATACTGAAGCAATCTTTCAGAAAATTGGAACGAAAATGGCACTCCACCAAATTGGATGTCTTCCGACTAGCTTGGAAAGACAGAACCGTGCAATATCGAAGAGCCCTCACTGCTGCTCGATCATCCTATTTTTCCAACCCAATTCGAGGAGAATAAGAACAATCCAAAATGTATTTTTGATACTGTCGCAAAGCTAACTAAAAAGCATTATTCAACAAGAGAGGATGGCTTTTACTTCAGTAGTGATGAATTCATGAACTTCTTCAATTAACTTCATTATCATTAGAAACTTCATGATCATTAGAAAGCTAATTGCGGACTCCTCTTTGAATCTGTGTATTTCTCCAAAGTTCAGTTGTCCTGAGTCAGCACAGAAGTGCCATGATCTAGGATCAATGGAGACACTCACGTTTTTTAATCCTGTATCTCATGACACATTAATGAAAATAGTCATGGCCTCTAAACCCTCAAGCTGCATACTGGACTCTATTCCAACTAAACTACTGAAAGAGCTACTTCCTGTGCTTGGCACTCCTATTTTTAGTTCTGATGTACTGACCTGTTGCACCGTCTACAACCACTGTGATTATTATTTGACTCTGCTGGTAATCTATGAACTTTTGAACATCTTGAAGAACAATCTGGCCTTAATGGCCATGTACCCTCCCCCCGGCACAGCCAGAAGAGGTCTGGCCACCACCCAAAGCATGGTTCCTGCCTTTCTAGAGAGTTTTTCCGAGCCACAGTGGTTCTACATCTACATTGCTTGCTGTTTGGAGTTTTAGGCTGGGCTTCTGTATAGCACTTTGCGACATCTGCTGATGTAAAAAGGGCTTTAAGAATATGTTGATTGATTGATTGAAGAAATCCAAGGGGACTGAATACTTTTGCAAGGCACTGGAAATGCTTTGATGTTTTTAGATGTTCACTTAAAAACAGAAATCTACTGGAATCGGGCATAATGAGCATTGACTGTTTGAAGTGTACAAAATGAATAGCATTGTAGGACGAGCTGGTATTTGCATTGTTTGATGAGATTTTAAAGATCTTAAAATGTTAAGTACGGACCTCTGTCACACAAAACAAATATTGTAGGCACTGTACTATTTTAGTGCACTTCAGTTTTGCGTTTTCTTAATGTATCATTTATTATGCATATAATCTAGCTAGTAACATCCTAGTTTCACCTCGTGCCTTACGGCGAGGTGTGTTAACAAAATATGAAGTGTTGGATGGTTACTGGATATTGTAGTGAACAATACAATTGCCTGATTTGAAAATACTAATTGTTTCACACCACAGCCAATACATTGTCTATTGTCTTGCTAGCTACTGGGCCCACCTGTTGTTGGACTCTTCATCACCTTCCTCATCCTCCGGTTGATCCCGAACCTCCTGTTGCTCTTCCCCCTCCTCCTCCTCCTCCCCCTCCACCACCACCTCCTCTGCCGTGGCCAGTGTGGCCTTCTCTGGCGGCAGATGTTGTTCGCTCTCCATGTGGAAGGAAGTGAAAGAGAGAGCCGGTTGCAAATCCTCCTCACTCCCCAAGCTAAACTGAGAGGAGACGTAGTTGGTTACAGTGGTCCTAGTACAAGGAATCCCTAACAGCTTCATCTGAAGGTTCAATCTAAAGGCCAGTTGATTGAGTTTAAGTGCCTGGACCGTGAGTGTCAGTTCAAGTCAGGTGCTGTCCTGTTCCAGTCAGGCGAACAAGGTGTCGAACATAGGACTCCTAGCTCTCCCTCTCTCTCTAGGGCACCTGTTAGACTAGTACTTGGCAGATATTCATCTTTCCTGTGTCAGCTACTGCCCGCTTTTTATTAAAGGTCATATTACACAGTAGACCAAAATCCCCAGCCAACTTCACACATCACATGTTGAGCGTGACGGACATTTTTCTCTGGATTGGCTTTGAAATTAATATACTGAATGAATATATATATAACAGATTAATATACTAGACTTCTACTTGCAACACTCAAAACATTGTGGCGCACTGTATAAAGAATAAAGGATACATAACAATAATACACAGCAAATTATCCAGTGTTAAATCAACACTGGGGAATTTGCTGTGCAGGCATTCTGATTGGCCGTCAGACATTATCCCAACTTTCTTTGTTAAATTACCTGTGGTTGGTTGTCAGGCTGCTCAGTGGGCGTGACCTCTTGGTCCCGCCCCTCTGTCTCAGACTCCGCCTCCTCCTCCTCATCTACCTCATGGATGGTGGGCGTGACCTCCGAGGGCGGCATGGAGGTCTTTTTTTTCTTTCGTTTCTTCTTGCGCCGGCGGTCGCTGTCCATGCTGAGCACCCGCTTTCGTAGGCGCTGGGGCGGGGGCAGGTGGGTGGACAGGGGGTGGTGAGTGTGGTGAAAGGTGTGCCGATGATCTGTGAAAGGGAACGTAGGAGTTTAAGTGAGAATAATGGCAAAGCATGCCGGCATAGTGCATTGTGAAGAAGTGTTATGAGCATTTACAGACCCTTTATAACATCTTACAGGTTGTTTTCAATAAAACGTCACTATATGGTGTAGAGTGTTCAATTTTCCTGCTGTGGGGCAAGCAGACCCAGAGCTCCGCTAAAACCATTGACAACGGCGTGCCGTTTGTTAAATAAATGTTAACTATTTGGTTGTAATGAAGAGCAAAAGTCAGCCCTACAGATTTCAGATTATTCCATGCAAAACAATTGCTCACATTTAGCTCTATCATCAGTTAAGCAGCAAGTAACTGCATGCTTATGTGTCGGTGTATGCACCTAGGCCGTGTTTGCCGTGGTGCTGTTGGTTGATGTTTACTTTCCAAGCTACAGGTAGAAACGTTGTACAGTTGGCTGAACATTTAGTGTTAAGTAGACCAAATGTACTTTTCTTCTCCAACTAGCGCAGTTAAGTAACAAGAGTGTTCAATTACGATTGCTGCTGACAGGCATGATATAAGCTACATTGATTGATGGACCATGTCAAATTGGCTAGCTAGCTATTAACAGATCACTACAATATGGCAAGGTAACAAGGGTACTTTTAGGGGATAAGCTACACTATATCCAAATATTGTTTCATTTGCTTGCCATCTATAGTGGCGATGACAGTAGTCCAACTGACAACTTTACTAGGATGAGGACCTGCCAATATCAAGCTGTTTCCAAAAGCATTATACCGGCAGGCTTAAGGAACCCAACACTGATTTATGTTAGCAAAAACTGTTAAAAGCAGACATCCTGGGAACTTGTTCCCTGTGTTCTACAAAAGCATACCAGTATAGAAGTCTACAGATTGGTGAAAGGGCTTACACTCAAAATCCTTTTCGTTGTAGTTGCGGCCCATTTTTTCTCCGCTGCTGAACACGGACTCAGTGATGATGTCCCCGAACCTCTCCACTGATAATGCCTTCTCCCAGTCCTCCTCCTCCTCCTCTTCATGCTCCTCTGTGGAACCTTCCTCATCCTCCTCCTCCTGTAGGAGAGAGAGAGAGAGAGAGAGAGAGAGGGAGAATGAATAGGGGAGTTTGTGCATATGTTGTCAATGTCACAAATTCTGCAGTTACCAAGTGGTTTATAGTCAAGCTACATCAATCGCGTTCCTACATATGTAATTACTCCAATGTATTACAATGGTTACCTAAATAAGCAAACTTTCAGTGTGTCAGTGAGTCGTCACAGACAGTGCAGTCCATTCACCATATGTGTGTATGTGCATGTGTGTAGGGTAAGTGATAGGAGAGGTAAAGGTATGTAATAGTAGCATGACCAACTGTACCAGATAAGACAAACCAAAATACGTTAAC
This sequence comes from Oncorhynchus mykiss, assembly GCF_013265735.2. NCBI lineage: Eukaryota > Metazoa > Chordata > Actinopteri > Salmoniformes > Salmonidae > Oncorhynchus > Oncorhynchus mykiss. The sequence continues at coordinate 10,926,824 of NC_048586.1, read as the reverse complement.
AGACAGTATCAGTGTCCACTCCATAGTACTATGTATATACAAGAGGACCTGTCATTAGCCATCTACTCACGTGCAGTGGATCGATGCAGCAGAGCGCTGAGAGAGGGTGAGGCTAGCCTAATGCACTGCTGGGCTCTCTACTAACACTTTTTCATTGTTGTCATGTTGTGCTGCTGCCATGTTTATGTTGTCGTCTTAGGTCTCTCGTTATGTAGTGTTGTGTTGTCTCTCGTGTCGTGATGTGTGTTTTGTCTTCTATTTTTATTCAATTTACTTTTAAAGCCACCATCCCCACAGGAGACGTTTTGCGTTTTGGTAGACCATCATTGTAAATAAGAGATTGTTCTTAACTGACTTGCCTAGTTAAATAAAGGTCAAATAAAAACTGTAATAACACACAACTGTCGCTAATGGGCTTACAAAAAAAGAAGACACCTGTACCGTGTCAGATATAGAATTGAAATGTATTCAATTTTGAGTTTGCAGCCCAATATTACACTTTATCACACTTTACACTTTATGAATACCATTCCACTCGAGGCCACTAGGTAATTTGATTGCCGGAAAGGTCCCCACTAACACACTGCACTCTGGGAAGCCTAACTTCCCAGAGTGCCTTCCTTTAAATGAATTGTAGAGTTACCACCCATGACTGAATTTGACGAAGACAAGCTTGTTGCATTCATCCACTTTCAGTCCTCTGGAGTTCACCAAGTGAGCTCCTGAGTGAATATGTTTTCATTCAAATGTACTTTGTTTAAATGTCATAAAGAGTCAAAATCATGTTTTTCCTGAAATTGGATGATGCTTGAAGGAAACCAAATCAAATTATGAAAAATGACTGTCCCTTCTACATTGATACAGTTTGATCATAAAGTTACTGGTCCCCTCCCCATGTCAAACACTTGGATTCAACATTAAGGGGACAAGGTGACATCACCTTAAACTCTCATTTTAATACACCAATGGTAACATGATATTCCTTTACCTAATTAAAAGTACTGCCTTTTAACCAATATCGGCGAAGGTGTGTTTGCAGTGGGGCGTGGTTTATATAGCTAGATAGCTACTCTACTGGTGCCAAAATTTGACTGCAAGGTGTCAGCAAATATAATTAAAAGTTGACCCTATTCATCTATGGCAAAGATACATATGTGTTTCCCCTTTCATCTATGTCTGGTGCAAGCTAGTTACTGGCTAGCTGTGTCTTCAGACAGCATGGAACAAAAGGGGGGAAGGGTCGTTAAAAACTCAGATTACAGTCAACACATCCGTCAGTGCTGCTTTGAACCGCATAACAAGAGACATGCCAAACAGGAGATGTAGGAACAAAATGATGTATCACTGATGCAATTTCAATGTTGTTTGAGTTGCACTGTGTGTCACCAAATTTGCTTGAGATAATTTTACTGCAACGCTGCCCACTGCATCCAAGTTGATTGACATAGGCGTTTGAAAGAGCTGCCAGTGAAGGCGAGCTCATGAATATAAGCTCCCTGCCCACTCAGCCTGTCTTTTCAAACGTCCTGGTAGTTAGCCATGGGAGAAAAAGTACTTTCAGAATGACTGTTCAGAACCTTTAACACAATACAATATAGCTGTGTTCAAATACTCATAGTAACAGCAATAACCCTACTATTTCAGACATAAATTCAGCATGTAGTACGATTATTGGTCATAGTATAGATATAGTTAGTATGCCAAAAGTTCCCGGATGTCGTACTACATACGACCAACTATGAAGCACATAAGCAGTGGACACAATTTCCATGCTTTTAGGGCCCATAAGGCAATTCTTTTGAAAATGGGCGTGGCTTCACAACATTTTCAGATTTGAAGAAAATGCCAGAAAATATGCAGCTGAAGAGAGGATACAAATTCAATGCTTTAACTAATTATGACAAATGTTAAGAAGTGTTGAGCAATGTGAAAAAGTACCCTTACAAAAAAAGATTGCAGTCAAGTGCTGTATAACTGTAGTATGCTGCAAATATTGCATCCAAATTAACACAGGTTATTTTACTGCAGTAATTTTGCTGTGTGTCTGCAGTTAGAGTGCAAGATAACTGCAGTACACTATAGTTATTCTGCAATTACTGAATCCGAAATGCCACAGTTGACTGCACTTTTACTGCAGTTTCAAAACTGCAATCTTTTTTGTAAGAGTAATGACTATTCAAATAAGTTACGTTATGTTGGCAATTTGTTAGCTATGCTAGCCTTATGAACCACACAGTTGCTTGCATGTACCAGTATGTTAGCTAACTACCTGAAGTTGGTTGGCTACTAATACATCAAACTTGCCTGTATATTAGCATAACTAACTAAAACCCCAACGTTTATTGACTTGATTATTCACGTCATTCTTAGCATAGCTAAGTGGTATAGTTATTTTTTCTTCTCAATGGACATTGTTAGTTAAGTCGGAAGTTATGCTAGTTATGCTAGTTAGTCGTTGTTATGCTAACAAGCTAGCAAGGAGTTGCATAGCAACAGCATCAACTTCCAGCAGACAGGTGAAGTGCTTGTCCACTCAACTGAAAGGATACCGTTTGTTTACAATATACTAAAATAAAGTAATAGTATGTAGTATATACTCATTAAGTATGTAGTATACAGTATGTTATCTGATGGTCCAATCGCATTCTATCCCCTATCAACACTTTTTAACTGTTGGTCGTAAACTCTCTCTCTCTGCACTGCAATATGAAGAAGTCAAAAATCCTTTGTGAGTAGAGAGAAACTCTGCCCCAAAACTTTAACATCAAAACGTTGGACATTGAAACAATATTTCTAATATAAATAATGTGGGAATTGGTTGGTGGGGCTCTAAACAATAATCATGTCAATCAGTTGAATCCTACAGACGAAGAACCATATATGTGACAATTTTTCCATTTTAAGATAATCAGTTATTTTTATATTATTAATTGTGTGTACCACATTAGGTGTTTTATGCTTGACAAATAATTGACCATACCCATATCTTCCAACAACAATTTATATTTTTTTGTTATTTCAAAAAATATTTTTTTTATTGCCGTTTTAATTTTAAGAATGTGGAAGAATAGTATATCTCCAGTGATGATTTCAGTTTGTGGAAGAACAGTATATGTGACATTTTGCATGACTCTTGTAAGGTGTCCTTTTTTAACACCCGATATTATGTTTTAAGTACTTTCAAGTACAGATGCCCTTCATGTAAATAACTTAAATGCAATATGTAGTTAATTCATTTGTATGGAGGTTCATTTAAAGGTGGTCTATCAACTTTAGCAATGATGACTTTTCTTAAAAGTTGAGTCATGAAATCTTAGTCTCATTTAAAATGAAGCCCTCAATGTGAACATACCATAGAACTACAAAACACTCCCAATCTATACACAGAATGAGTTTGTATTGCACCATTGTGTAACACAGCACTTTTAGAGTTAACGTCAATGTACGTATCATTACTGTCAAAGTTAAACTATGCACGTGTTCAATATAGCTATTATGATAATAGGCGTTTTGTCTTATTTCTAACCTGTTCTAAGCCGGAGAGAATCAACGCTTGTTGTTTCTCGTATGGGACAGTGTAGAAACTGTTGAACAGATGCAGCTTGCGCTCATCAGTCACTTTCCACACTCCTTTCTGCACGTCGTGGAACACGCTCTTCCCTGCAGGATACAGTGTAACTAGCTAGCTACTGTAGCCATGTCGAATCATTGGAAAAAAAAAGAAGAAAAAGTAGCTACCTATGTTTCTTCTATAATCTAGCAATAACATTTGTAACGATAATGTATGAGTTATTAGCCAACAAACTTTAGCTAATATGTTTTCTCTATAGTTACAAATTAGACAACCCACAACATACATGTTAGTTACTGTACTCTATAGCTAGATAGCTTGATTGTTTGATATACGGTTCTTCCACATACCTCTTTTGGACAGCTTTTCCCAGTTTTTTGACCCTTGACCCTTACGATTTGTATAGGGTTTTCCCGCATCCCGTAAGATCTTCCTTTGCCTGTCTTTCCATTCTTTTTGTTTTGTTTTACGTTTCTTTCCCACATTTCTGTGATTTTCATCAGCAACAGAAAGGTTGCGCGCTTGTCCGTCCATTCTGAGTGGTGCACATAAACGGTTATTCCACGAGAGCCTATCTTTAAATTTAAAATGATTGTTAATTAGAGCGTGGAAAGTATCTCTACAAATGTATACGTCCCAGATATCAGATGTACATATAAATGTTGTGGAAGTTATATGGTTAAATATGAAACTATTTGTGAGAAGATGAAATGTGATTTTAGCTTTCTAAATTAGATTATTGTTTTTCATGTAAAGTTTTACCCAGTCAGTAACCACGACCACGTGAGCACAGACATTATCCCGAGAGTGTTTATGAAAAGACTCCTAACAAAATGTACATTAGACCAGACAGCGTGGTGCAGTGGCTGCATGGCTGAGAAATGGTTTAAAGACTTCAATACCAGAAAATGGTTATACCCTCTGAAGCTCTCTCTCGAAGAAGAAGAAGAAGAAGAAGACTGCACGGGAACATTCAGCTTGCAGCTGTTTATGCACTGTTAGCCTAGGAAACTCGATTGAAGACCAGAGTCAAATAAGGGAAAAGGGGATACCTAGTCAGTTGTACAACGAAATGCATTCCACTGAAAGGTGTCTTCGGCATTTAACCCAACCCCTTTCAATCAGAGAATTGCGGGGGGCTGCCATAATAGTCATCCACGTCTTCAGCACCCAAGGAACAGTAGGTTAACTGCCTCGCTCAGGGGCAAAATGACAGATGTTTGCCTTCTCAACTCGGGGATTCAATCCAGCAACTTTTCGGTTACTGGCCCAATGCTCTAACCACTAGGCTACCTGCAATTTCCTCTCACTGCTATAGGTATCTCTAGGGTATCTATTCTAAATAATTAGAGTGAAGGACGAGGCCCGCTTAACACTGAGTAGTACAGCTCTGGAAGATCCGTTCTAACAGACACTCCGAGACCAAGTTGCTACGAGTACAAAGGACATGGTGACCTCTGGTGGGCACTTAGTGACTTACACAACCAGAGACTTTCTTTCAACTGACTCCCCAGAAAATGGACCGGGCGATTTCAACAGAGATGACAAAGACATACAAGCGTAAATATGTGCATTGCATTTTTTAATTTGAATGAGTGGTTGTTAGGGTGCTAAATACCCATATTTACGATGAGCGTATTATTCAACTGTATGTACGACAGTTGAATTCCTTCGTCTCTCGTTCTCCCGCTCTTTCGTTCTCCACCCCCTTTCATTGTATAACCAGCCGTCATAGGGACTTTTCATTGCATTATGCTAATATTCACTATGCTGTGTGTGTGTTTATGTATTTCTGTGTGATTATTTCATTAGTTAGGAAATAAATAATTAAGCCAATTTGTGTAAGCTGATTCATCATGGATACTAGGGTTCGTGCAGATTTATAGGATACTATGATGTTCAGAATGAGACTGAAATAGGAGCAAATGAGTGACGGATGATGGATAGTATATTGAGATATTGAGTTAAATTGGGAAATAGTAACTCGTTAACCTCTTGAACCTCTGGGGGCAGTATTTCATTTTTGGATGAAAAACGTTCCGGTTTTAAACAAGATATTTTGTCACGAAAAGATGCTCGACTATGCATATAATTGACAGCTTTGGAAAGAAAACACACGTTTTATTGTCTGTGAGTGCCACAGAACTAATGCTACAGGCGAAACCAAGATGAAATTTCATACATGAAGTGAGCCAGATTTTGAATGCGCTGTGTTCCAATGTCTCCTTATATGGCTGTGAATGCGCAAGGAATGAGCCTACACTTTCTGTCGTTTCCCCAAGGTGTTTGCAGCATTGTGACGTATTTGTAAAATGGAAAATTTACCATAAGAGACTACATTTACCAGGTGTCCGCTCGGTGTCCTCCATCGAAACTATTGCGTAATCTCCAGGTGCGTGCATTTTTCCATTTTGAACAGAGGAGAAACCAAACTGCCACGAATGATTTATCATCGAATAGATATGTGAAAAACACCTTGAGGATTGATTCTAAACAACGTTTGCCATGTTTCTGTCGATATTATGGAGTTGATTTGGAAAAAAGTTTGCCGTTGTAATGACTGAATTTTCTGGGTTTTTTCTTAGCCAAACGTGATGAACAAAACGGAGCGATTTCTCCTACACAAATAATATTTTTGGAAAAACTGAACATTTGCTATCTAACTGAGAGTCTCATTGAAAACATCCGAAGTTCTTCAAAGGTAAATTCTTTTATTTGAATGCTTTTCTTGTTTTTGTGAAAATGTTGCCTGCTGAATGCTAGGCTTAATGCTATGCTAGCAATCAATACTCTTACACAAATGCTTATGTAGCTATGGTTGAAAAGCATTTTTTGAAAATCTGAGATGACAGTGTTGTTAACAAAAGGCTAAGCTTGTGAGCCAATATATTTATTTCATTTCATTTGCGATTTTCATGAATAGTTAACGTTGCGTTATGCTAATGAGCTTGAGGCTATAATTACGTTCCCGGATACGGGATTGCTCGTCGCAACAGGTTAACTAAAATGTTCCCACGGTGCCCCAGATTACTACTTAATTAATTGTTATATGATTCATTTATTTGCGAAATAATTGAACTTGGTATATAATTATTTGATAAATAGCCATCACTGCATTAACCAGCTGCGACGAGCAAACCCGGATCCGGGATCCTATTTATAGCCTCAAGCTCATTACCATAACGCAACGTTAACTATTCATGAAAATCGCAAATGAAATGAAATAAATATGCTAGCTCTCAAGCTTAGCGTTTTGTTAACAACACTGTCATCTCAGATTTTCAAAATATGCTTTTCAACCATAGCAAAACAAGCATTTGTGTAAGAGTATTGATAGCTAGCGTAGCATTTAGCATAGCATTTAGTGTAGCATTTAGCGTAGCATTCAGCGTAGCATTCAGCGTAGCATTCAGCGTGCAACATTTTCACAAAAACAAGAAAAGCATTCAAATAAAATAATTTACCTTTGAAGAACTTCAGATTTTTTCAATGAGGAGACTCTCAGTTAGATAGCAAATGTTCAGTTTTTCCAAAAAGATTCTTTGTGTATTAGAAATCGCTTCGTTTTGTACATCACGTTTGGCTCCCCAAAAAAAACGAAGATTCAGTCATCAAAACGCCAAACTTTTTTCAAAATGAACTCCATAATATCGACTGAAACATGGCAAACGTTGTTTAGAATCAATCCTCAAGGTGTTCGTGGAAGTCTGGTTTCTCCTCTCTATCAAATGGAAAAATAGTTGCACCTGGCGTTTGCGCACCAATTTCGACGCAGGACACCAGGCGGACACCTGGTAAATGTAGTCTCTTATGGTCAATCTTCCAATGATATGCCTACAAATACGTCACAATGCTGCCGACACCTTGGGGAAACGGCAGAAAGTGTAAGCTCATTCCTGTCGCATTCACAGCCATATAAGGAGACAATGGAAAACAGCGCCTCAGAAATTTTGCTAATTTCCTGTTTGAAGTTTCATCTTGGTTTCACCTGTAGCATCAGTTCTGGGGCACTCACAGACAATATCTTTGCAGATTTGGAAACGTCAGAGTGTTTTCTTTCCAAAGCTGTCAATTATATGCATAGTCGAGCATCTTTTCATGACAAAATATTGCGCTTAAAACAGGAACGTTTTTCATCCAAAAATGAAATACTGCCCCCAGAGGTTCAAGAGGTTAATGGTAGTCACATCATGACATCATGTGCTTATGATCATATATTTATACAAATTCAACTATCTGTTGTAGTTTTTGGTTCTTCATGAAATATTTGGCAGCCATCAAATAATTTTTTGGGGTTTTCAAATAACTTGCTTATATTCAAATACCTTTAAATATGAATTGTTTTTCTGAGACTTGTATTTGAATATCAAAGAAAATCTATATCAACTATATTTGACTGCCTTGAGTATTTGAAAAGTTGGAATTTTCAAATAAATTACAAAATACAACAATTTTCTGCCCAGGTCTGCATGTGACGATAGCTCAGATACACATTGTCAGAGGGGGCTTCTAGAGATGAGGTAGCCTCACCCTTTAGCTCCCATTGGCCCCCAGAAGCTTTCATCTGGGCTTTGAAGTTAAGACAAGAAGGGGTGGGGGTTGTTTGTTGAGGTGAGAAGGACCAACAGGTGCCTGTTCAGGAGGACAAAAACTGACAGGTACACTGTGTTGTTACTTGTTATAAGCATATATGAGCATTGGCCACCTGTTTTACAGTTGCACCAATACCACAACCATAATTTCTTCACAGCAAGTGTTCTGTATAAAACTATATTTCGATTCAAACACATCTGACAATGCACATAACTGCCCTGGTTTAAAAAGCATAATTAATATTTCATATGCTGTGGCTAGGAAAATCCAGCACAAAGAAGATCATTAAAATATTTAGAAGGTGCTGATAAGTGGAGTGACGAAGTGTGTGTGTGTGTGTGTGTGTGTGTCTTTCATCCAGACTCCATCTTTGACCTTACAGTAATACAGACGACACTACCTGTGAAGTCAGATGATATATCATTCTCCCCATCACAGACAAGTGGTTGGCCATGTGCCTGAGCCCTGTCCTCTGTGTGTGCGCGCTCGCTCACTTGTGCATGCGTGTGCATTTGTGTTGGTCAGTTTCTGGGCATTTGTAATCATGACAATGTCAGTCACTATGTCACTCTTGTCGCCTCCTATCTCCTTTGCATAATCTATGCTGACATAGTCCATGCCTGGATGCCATCCATCAAAATCTGTACTGATGCTTATGATGTCTTTATGCTACAGGCTAATGTCCAAAAAACAACCGGAGACACTCTACTACAAAAACTGAGTAAATTGGTGATCTCCTGGCTAAAAGCCTTTGCACAGAAGAGAGAGAGAGGCGGAGAGCCATGGTGGATACACTGTTCTCCCAAGGGGGCCAAGAGGTTTATGTCAACTAAGTAAGTCAAGTCACAGGCTAATAATCTCATTTCATGTGAGTTATTTTATGTTAGGAAGTTACTCTCTGGCTATGAATGCCTTCAAGCTGCATTATCAAATGAGGGAGGTATGAAGTTTGACATGTTTAGTACTGTATATTCAGATGAGTGGAATACAGTATTCAATCAGTATTCACTGTACTGTCAAGCTCACTGTCACAGTTAAAAATGGAATTCAAGGTTTTATCATGTTCAAACAACATTTGTCGAGTTGAGACAAGTGTCTTTATACACCTACTGTACAGGCACACAAATATTTGTTCCAAATCTCCGCTTCAACTGAGAAAAGGACACAGGTAAAGAAGCAAAAGCACGATTTGAAGCATATTGCTTTTGACAACTATCTAAGCATCACATTGTACTCCCAACACAAGCATATTGGCCTGAATAGTGTTTGTCTCTCGTCTCTTCATCCTGCACATTGTATCTGGCTATTGTGTGAATGGTAATTGCCTTGTTGCTACATGTGGGCTTGAAAGAGTGCAGAAAAAAGGTTATGGATTGCATTTACATTTGTGACACTGGCGAGACAAACAAAGGACGGCGCTAGGAATTCAGGATTGGCCTACAGATGTGTTTGTTCTCTCTTCACTAGGGCTCTGAGTAAACTGTAGATAGAGTTAGAAATGTCACAAGCAGCAGGCTCTGCCAGGTGTGATTATGCTGTGATACTTAGAGGTCATTTGTGGTTTAGTACGGTACCCTGCGTCACTACTTCATTGCTCCAGACCAGCGCAAGGGGGAGTTAGAGCACTGATTATGCTTTTGTGTCCCAAGGCGCTACTGTGTCTCTGTCGTACTGTAGCCTACTCCCGACCAGTCACGTTGTACAGCGCCTTAGTGGTGCAGCGATCTAAGACACTGCATCGCAGAGCAAGCTGTGTTGCTACAGATGCTGTTTCAATACCCGTGTCACGCCTGACCTTAGAGAGCATGTTTATTTCTCTATTTGGTTAGGTCAGGGTGTGATTTGGGTAGGCATTCTAGTTTTATATTTCTTTGTTGGCCGGGTATGGTTCCCAATCAGAGGCAGCTGTCTGTCGTTGTCTCTGATTGGGAATCATACTTAGGCAGCCTGTTTTCCACCTGAGTTTGTGGGATTTTGTTTTTGCATAGTTGCTGTGGAGCCTGCAGAACTTTACGTTAGTTTGTATTTTGTTGTTTTTTGGTGTCATTTGAAAATAAAGTAAGATGTACACTTTCCACGCTGCGCTTTGGTCCCATTCCGACGACGGATGTAACAACCCGTGCCGGTCTTGACTGGGAGACCCATGAGATGACTGTAGGTTTTTGGTTTCTCTCCCTCTAAAAACAGAAGTAAATATTTATAACAAACTGGCTTTACTTACAAATTAGTAACAATGTCTCACCCCATGTTCAAGAATGGCCTTTTTCTCGCTCTTTTTACATTATTTGAAAATGAAATCATCTCCAAAATATTGTTATTTTGGAAGCAGAGCAATTATTATTAATTTAGAATGATATAAAAGCCCCTTGGATATTCTCACAGATATATTATTAACCCTGTTATTAGCAGGACAATATATACAGTATTGGTCATATTGGTCATGGCACCTGAGTGGCGCACAATGGGATTGCCTTGCAGTTCTTCAGCTGTATCCACTGAAATAGCGGTGGGCGAGCAAGGTTCAAGTCATGAGGGCAGGGGGCACGGGATGGGGGAAGGGGGTTGGAGGAAGGGGGAGGGTGGACCCCCACCCCCACCCTGCCCCACTGGGTAGCACAGAGCAACAATTTAAGGGGCATTGCACTAATAATGGCGCTGAAACATTCCCGCTGTTCTTAGTGCGAGTCTGCATGTTCAAACTAAAACAATGTAACTAATAATAGCGCGAAAAATGCCCCTTAGATATGATTTCGGAGGGCAGATATTATTGAATATTAAAGCATTAGACCTCTCACTAAAGGCGTCACTGAAAAGTTATACATAAATCCGAACTGGATTTACTGAAAAAGGATATGAAAAGCACACATTTGGAAATCCCAAACTCTAAAAGTAATTGGAAAGATAGATACAAATGATTTGTGACATTGTGGTTACAATAAACAATGTAAACAAGATGCTATGTTTTTATTTACAGTAGTGATTGACTGCTGGTGGCATTTTGAAAACAGGTTTTCAAACACTTGTAGGCCGATTAGCAGGACAATAGACTCTTTATTGCCTGGCTACTGTAGGTGTGACACCTTTTCAGTATTCTTCACCCTGCCACAAACTCCACCTTTAACACAGTTACCATTCAAAAACGAGCTGTTTATCTAAAAAAAAAAAAGATGACATTGCGACCAAAGAGAACAGATGAAATGGACATCGTCTTCATCAAGCCAGATTATTTCTATGGCGCTACCTGTTCCAGGGTTAGGACCATAACCACGACAGGATCAACAAAACTAAAGGTAGTTTGGTTTCAGTGCATTTTCTTCAAAGAATTGTATATAGCCTGTCAATGTGTAGGCATACTGTGTAATGAAATTGATAATGAAATAAAGGTTAATAAATCAAAAATGGTGTACTAAAAACGTGTTTTTGCAGAGCATACAACCATGCTGGCAACCCTCCGTGGAGATCAGAGGACAAAGGGCTGGACGACAGGCCGCCCCGGATAAATACATGGTTGCCAAGAAAGAGGTTACTTTTGCTAGATTATTCAAACGTGTATGCAGCATTTGTGTGTTGGGAGTCACTTCTAATTCTTAATTGATCTACCGGTTCCATCATTGGCCACTGTAATCGATGGGGGCTCAGGGTGGTACCATTCTGCTCATCTGATGAAGGTGCACATGGATCAGATTCAAACTTTGAAGACCGAGATTGAGTCATTGAAGGCAGACCATCAGAAAGAGAAACCTTTTCTGAGGGCAGAGGTACAGGCGACAGCTGATGCATTGGTCCAGAGCCAGGCGCCATTGGTGGAGCATAGAAAGACGCGTTGAAGAGGGTGAGGAACGAGATGGAGTCACAATCCATGCCAGGCACACCTGTGAACTCTGGAACTCCACCTCCGACAGGCAGAGTCAACATACCTGGCGGGTTTATCAGGTCGTTGGTTCACCCTGACATTTATATTCCTCTTCTGACAACAGAACTTGACCAACTGCTCACCAGGCACAGCAAGGGCCGTCCGGACCGATATGCTGTTCAGCTATTCCAACGATGTGTAGCCGAAGAGAAATAACATGGGTGGGCAAAGAATACCAACTGGGATGGATCCTGAGGCAAATGTGGCTTACCAGTGAATCTCTGGGTGTTCATCGTTAATACTGTGTTTCAGAAGTTTCTGTTCATGACTGATGCAACCCGAAAAAGCATTAAAGACAGAGTTAATGCGTACTTGAGGTCACTGAGAAAGTCTGGACATGGCCTGCTCTCCCTTATGTAAGGAATTAGGCACTTTCCCATATTTACTACAGTATGTACTGTAGGCTATGTTTACTTGTCAGACTGCACAGTAGCCTAATAATCTTCAAAATGCTTTATTGCCCAAATGTAAAAGCATGTCGGATAAAGCATATACTGTACAGTACTGTATTTCTTCATCAGCATCTTTATGCTTTCGTTAATAAAATAATGATAAAAATACTCTTTCACGAATTACTATGGGAATAAATATCACTGAATTACAGAAATATTGGAACAATGTTGTCTAATGAAGGTCAACAAACTGTTGCTTACTGGAAAATACTCTTTCAAACACACACGGTCATGTAGTACAGTGCCATTATGGCGATTAACAGGTGGCTGGACAATAGACTTGCCTAGAAGGAGGGTAGGAGGATAATTATATTGTCAAATGTATTTCTTAGTTAGGTTGGCTGTATCACAATCGGCAGTGATTAGTTCCAATATCAGTTTAATCCACCAGAAAAGACAAAACAAATAATACAACAAAAAGTATTATTATTATTATTATTATTATGTATCACATCCGACCGTGAAATGGGAGTCCCATAGGACGGCACAATTGGCCCAGAGTTTCTCTCCCTCTAAAAACAGAAATAAATGTTTTGGCCTTTACAAATATTACTTGGTCTTTTATTCAGATTACAATCACTCACTTTAGTCTTTTTGAAAACCAAATAACCTCCAAAATATTGTTATATATTAAGTTGGCACAGTCGTATAGCTTGGCACCTACATAAAGCTGAGTGACTCACTCATTCATGGCTTTGGAACAAAATAAATAAGTACTAACAATCTTTCTGATAGTCTTTAATAAATACATGTTTTGGTTATCCTGACCTGGACACCATGTACAGTATTATAATAGCCCCTCCCGAGTGGCGCAGCTGTCTAAGATGCCATCCCACAGGCTTCCCGGAACTCCCACCTTGAAAGAGAAGGGTTACACAGGTTTGCAAACCTCTTTAGTGCTGTGAATAGTTTGGAGTGACCACACAGCAAAATATCCAAGGACCTGGGAGTCCGATTTGACTGGATTCCTTTGGGCTTCAGAGGTCCTGCCCCCCTGATCTCCCCTTGTTACTGCAGCTGACATAGTGCTGAAGCTGGCTGGTGGCTGCTTGGATGACATCACCATGGTAACCCAGTCCCAGTTGGCCCCTGGGGATAGGGCTTGCCTACATGTGGTTTATGTTAACCCCACTGTTGCTGACCCCCACTCATCCCACCTCACCCTATCCCAGTGGGGATCAGATGTGCAGACAAACTAAACGAGACAGGGCTCCACCTTAGCTTGAGATTTATGGTGTGTGTGTGTGTGTGTGTGTGTGTGTGTGTGTGTGTGTGTGTGTGTGTGTGTGTGTGTGTGTGTGTGTGTGTGTGTGTGTGTGTGTGTGTGTGTGTGTGTGATAACTGATCCTCCCACCTGCAAAGTAACAATTCTAAGCATATTGTAGTAGAAAAATGATATGCCGCCATACATGGTGACTCATCAGTATCCACTTACTGGAGCTCATTCTGTGAGACTGCAGACTCCTTATACATTGAATCTAACACACACACACACACACACACACACACACACACACACACACACATTAATAGTCCCATAGCCCCTGTATGAGTCATCACTGCTAAACCCATTTAATCAGACTGAATATCATCCATTGATTCTGCAGCAGAGAATACTAAAAGAAGAGTGGGATATGCTCAGTATTTTCACCTTGAGGATATACAGTGGGCAAAAAAGTATTTAGTCAGCCACCAATTGCGCAAGTTCTCCCACTTAAAAATATGAGAGAGGCCTGTCATTTTCATCATAGTACTTCAACTATGACAGACAAAATTATTTTTAAAAATCCAGAAAATCACATTGTAGGATTTTTTATGAATTTATTTGCAAATTATGGTGGAAAATAAGTATTTGGTCACCTACAAACAAGCAAGATTTCTGGCTCTCACAGACCTGTAACTTCTTCTTTAAGAGGCTCCTCTGTCCTCCACTCGTTACCTGTATTAATGGCACCTGTTTGAACTTGTTATCAGTATAAAAGACACCTGTCCACAACCTCAAACAGTCACACTCCAAACTCCACTATGGCCAAGACCAAAGAGCTGTCAAAGGACACCAGAAACAAAATTGTAGACCTGCACCAGGCTGGGAAGACTGAATCTGCAATAGGTAAGCAGCTTGGTTTGAAGAAATCACCTGTGGGAGCAATTATTAGGAAATGGAAGACATACAAGACCACTGATAATCTCCCTCGATCTGGGGCTCCACGCAAGATCTCACCCCGTGGGGTCAAAATGATCACAAGAATGGTGAGCAAAAATCCCAGAACCACACGGGGGGACCTAGTGAATGACCTGCAGAGAACTGGGACCAAAGTAACAAAGCCTACCATCAGTAACACACTATGCCGCCAGGGACTCAAATCCTGCAGTGCCAGACGTGTCCCCCAGCTTAAGCCAGTACATGTCCAGGCCCGTCTGAAGTTTGCTAGAGAGCATTTTGATGATCCAGAAGAAGATTGGGAGAATATCATATGGTCAGATGAAACCAAAATAAAACTTTTTGGTAAAAACTAAACTCGTCGTGTTTGGAGGACAAATATTGCTGAGTTGCATCCAAAGAACACCATACCTACTGTGAAGCATGGGGGTGGAAACATCATGCTTTGGGGCTGTTTTTCTGCAAAGGGACCAGGACGACTGATCTGTGTAAAGGAAAGAATGAATGGGGCCATGTATCGTGAGCTTTTGAGTGAAAACCTCCTTCCATCAGCAAGGGCATTGAAGATGAAACATGGCTGGGTCTTTCAGCATGACAATGATCCCAAACACACCGCCCGGGCAATGAAGGAGTGGCTTCGTAAGAAGCATTTCAAGGTCCTGGAGTGGCCTAGCCAGTCTCCAGATCTCAACCCCATAGAAAATCTTTGGAGGGAGTTGAAAGTCCGTGTTGCCCAGCAACAGCCCCAAAACATCACTGCTCTAGAGGAGATCTGCATGGAGGAATGGGCCAAAATACCAGCAACAGTGTGTGAAAACCTTGTGAAGACTTACAGAAAATGTTTGACCTCTGTCATTGCCAACAAAGGGTATATAACAAAGTATTGAGATAAACTTTTGTTATTGACCAAATACTTATTTTCCACCATAATTTGCAAATACATGTTTCTGTATTTTTTTTTTTCATTTTGTCTGTCATAGTTGAAGTGTACCTATGATGACAATTACAGGCCTCTCTCATCTTTTTTTAAGTGGGAGAACTTGCAAAATTGGTGGCTGACGAAATACTTTTTTGCCCCACTGTACATAGATGGTGTTTGAGGGAAAATAACCTAGCCCTAAACTGACGTTTTGCTTTTCTGAGAGTTAAAGGCAGAGTTAAAGGCACCCCAGCTAGAACATTCTGATAATCATATGTTTCTTAGAGCTTGGTGAGAGTGTGGTTGTCCTATGGTTATTTTGCATACAACCTTCCCACAACTTTCTGGGAATGGTGCAGGATAGTTGCTAGGCTTTGGAACATTCTCAGCACATTTAAAGAACTTGTATAAAAAAAATAAAAAAAATAAAAAAAAGATATTTCATTCCTTTAAAATATTTATTTTTAAATGTTTACATATTTTCATGTATTATTTCCTGCAAACCCTACCACCCCTCACCTAATTGGAGTAAACTAAGAAGCAACAACACTTTTTAATGGCGGTTTTGGAGCAGCGGCTTCTTCCTTGCTGCGCGGCCTTTCAGGTTAAGTCAATATAGGACACGTTTTACTGTGGATATAGATACTTTGTACTTGTTTCCTCCAGCATCTTCACAAGATCCTTTGCTGTTGTTCTGGGATTGATTTGAACGTTTCACACCAAATTACATTCACCTCTAGGAGACAGAATGCGTGTCCTTCCTGAGCGGTATGATGGCTGCGTGGTTCCATGGTGTTTATACTTGCGTACTATTGCTTATACAGATGAACGTGGTACCTTCAGGCATTTGGAAATTGGATGAACCAGACATGCGGAGGTCTAAAAAAAAAGATCTTGACTGATTTATTTTGTTTTGCCCATGATGTCAAGCAAAGAGGCACTGAGTATGAATGTAGGCCTTGAAATACATCCACAGGTACACCCCCAAGTGACTCAAATGATGTCAATTAGCCTATCATAAGCTTCTAAAGCCATGACATAATTTTCTGGAATATTCCAAGCTGTTAAAGGCACAGTCAGCTTAGTGTATGTAAACTTGTGACCCACTGGAATTGTGATACAGTGAATTATAAGTGAAATAATCTGTCTGTAAACAATTGTTGGAAAAATTACTTGTGTCATGCACAAAGTAGATGTGGTTGAAAAACAAGTTTTAAATGACTCCAACCTAAATATATGTAAACTTCTGACTTCAACTGTATATGTTGTTTGTTTTTAGTCCTGGCCTTCCTATTTCTGATGTCCATTCAGTTTGATTTCTATTTGACATATATTTTTAACAGTATATTTTACATTTGTTATCTTGTTGTTATTTATCCCACCCTTCAGCACCATTGAACACCTCCCATCTATCTCTTAACACCATCTATATTGGATTTCTGGTAAGGCGAGGGGTGGGTGTCTTTTTGTCAAAGCAGCTGGTGAGCGATGTCTAATATTAAAGAAGTCTCAAGGCATTGCTCGCCTGAGGTAGAGTACCTTATGATAAGCTGTAGACCACAGTATCTACTAAGAGAGTTCTCATCTATATTATTCGTAGCCGTCTATTTACCACCACAGACCGATGCTGGCACTAAGACCACACTCAACCATCTCTGTAAGGCCATAAGCAAACAAGAAAATGCTCATCCAGAAGCAGCGCTCCTAGTGGCCAGGGACTTTAATGCATGCAAACTTAAATCAGTTTTACCACATTTTTACCAGCATGTCACATATGTAACCAGAGGGAAAAAAACTGTAGACCACCTTTACTGCAAACACAGAGATGTGTACAAAGCTCTCCCCCGCCCTCCATTTGGAAAATCTGACCAAAATTCTAGCCTCCTGATTCCTGCTTACAAGCAAAAACTAAAGCAGGAAGTACCATTGACTCGCTTAATACGGAAGTGGTCAGATGACGCGGATGCTACGCTACAGGACTGTTTTGCTAGCACAGTCTGGAATATGCTTGGGGATTCATCCAATGGCGTTGAGGAGTATACCACCTCAGTCGTCTGCAACGTTGTCCCCACAGTGACCGTACGTACATATCCCAACCAGAAGCCATGGATTACAGGCAACATCAGCATCAAAATAAAGGCTAGAGCTGCCGCTTTCAAGGAGCGAGACACTAATTCACTCACATCGGTAGCCATGAAGTGCTTTGGAAGGCTGGTCATGGCTCACATCAACACCCTTATGCCAGAAACCCTAGACCCACTCAAATTCGTTATACCGCCCCAAAAGATCCACAGATGACGCCATCTCAATCGCACTCCACACTGCCCTTTCCCACCTTTACAAAAGGAACACCTATGTGAGAATGCTGTTCATTGACTACAGCTCAGCGTTCAACACCATAGTGCCCACGAAGCTCATCACTAAGCTAATGACCCTGGGACTAAACACCTCCCTCTGCAACTGGATCCTGGACTTCCTGATGGGCCTCCCCCAGATGGAAAGGGTAAGCAACAACACGTCTACCACGCTGATCCTCAACACTGGGGCCACTCAAGGGTGTGTACTTACTCCCCTGTTCACCCACGACTGCGTGTCCAAGCACGACTCCAACACCATCATTAAGGTTGCTGACGACACAACAGTGTTAGGCCTGACTACCGACAACAATGAGACACCCTATCTCACAGTATGAACTTTGCTTTTACTGTCTTTTATGCCTGTTACGTTACTGCAGACAGACATGGCAGCTGAATCGGGATGCACCTATCACCAATAGCGCAAATAAATAAATAAAAATAGGAACGCAAGTCTTTAGCGTAGCGTTCTTTACATCATTTTTTGCCTATTGTCTATGAATATAGGGAGGAGGTCAGAGAAAGTACTTTGGTCTGTATTTTCCGTTATATGTCGGACCCCAGTAAGACTAGCTGTCACCATTGGCGTCGGCTAATGGGAAGCCTAATAAATCAAATGAAACAGAAGGCTGGTTGGCCAGCATAACCAGGTAGACAAGTGGTCACCAGCTGTTCGATCGCGATCGACTGGTCGATCTCCAAGGCATTCATAGACAATAGGCAAAAAATGATGTAAAGAACGCTACGCTAAAGACTTGCGTTCCTATTTTTATTTATTTATTTGCGCTATTGGTGGTAGGTGCATCCCGATTCAGCTGCCATGTCTGTCTGCAGTAACGTAACAGGCATAAAAGACAGTAAAAGCAAAGTTCATACTGTGAGATTTCTAAACTTTTAAAACCAGGAGTAGAGAGACAAATACAAATACAGCAAAGAGATGCTGTTTTTGAGTGTGTTCATGTTTAAGATTTTACTCAGCACTGTCAACACCTTTTATGAAATACTTTTATAAGCCATAACAGGTGCATTCTTCCTACTTCCACTCGCACTACAACCAGCACTGCAGCTGTAATTATTGAGTAGGAATGTGTTTTGATAGGCTTGCTTTGTTATTAATGGCTCTTTTTTAATATTGAGGAATATTTCACTTTCTCTTTTCATTGGAGTAACAACATGAATTTGTGCATGAGGCATGAGTTTCTCTATCAGCTGGAAGACAGTGTCCCTTTTTGGTCAGTATCAGCAGATAAAAGGGAGAGCGGAGGGACGTTGAGAGGCGGACCCTCAGTCTGCTGCTCTCTCCCTCCACTGAGACTAACCATCAGATGCAGGCACCAGCAGCCCAGTAAAACTACAATAAAAAGCTAATTATTTAAATGTAAGCTCACTCAGCTGTGCCTCACAAGTAATACAACAACTGATCTATTATCGGTGTAATTATTTGGCATGCTTCAAATATATAAATTGTCCAAACAACAATGCATTGGCAGGGCAATTCAAGCAAAGCCAATATGCTGTGATGTATTGGGCGTATGGCACAAACCTCATTGCTACAGTACAGTTTTTAATAGATTAGTGTTGCATATACATACGTTTTTTAAGGTATGTAACAAAAAAATCTGTGTAGGAGATCTCGGCTTGCATTTTGAGAGAGTGGTCTTGCCTCAGAAAAGGTTGGTGACCACTGAGCTAGGCTATGCTGGTCAGACCAGCTCCACCAGCATCTGACCAGCGCTGACCAACATAGACCAGAACGAACAAGCTTGAAATTTATGCTGGTCTATGCTGTTTTTTACAGCAGGCTATTCCTAGATAGATCTTTTGTGACTGCTGCAAAATGTCAAAGTGAACAAACAAACTAATGACTGGTTTGTCATGAGAAGAGGCGGGTTTAGCATTTAAACTACGTCATACTGCCCAGAGAGAGAGGGAAAAGGAGCCAAGAGAAAGAGCGTGAGAGAGATGACTGCTCAGAAAGAGAGAGAAATTACAAAAAAAGGATTTAGAAAGAGAAATGCAGAGGTGAAATTGCATTATTGTTTATAGCAGATGTGTCTATGAAAGGGCACATATTGAATTAACTCTCTCACAGCCAATCAAAGGAGATGTGGCACTGACAGGGAGAGGCTAAGGTCTCGATGCTAGCTGATAGATGAACGAAGAGACAAAGCCTTCGATAGCCAGCCTAGCGTGCATGGGAAATGCCACACACACACACACATGCTCGGGCAGGATTCAAAATGAGTGTGTTTCTGTAAGCTTCAAATTAAATGCTGTCACAAACACTGTTGCACACACTGTAATACATCAAGTGTATCTATCTCTACATGCAAACACATCTAAATACAGTACATCCACAGTATAATCTACAGGGGCCATACAAGTGTAAAGATACATAGCATGAGTGCCTCACCCTGCAGCTAAGCAGCTCAGTGGCTGGCTTCACTGGCAGTTTGTTACCTCTGATCTCTCAGCAGTGATAACAGCTGGCGGCAGCAACATCTGCCCTTATTTCCCACCCATCTATCTGTCAACTTGTTCTACCTGGGAAGTGGCACATACCATCGAGCATAGAGTGCATTATCCTTAAGAGGTTCTCTCAGGGCCAGAGGCTAGAGGTTAATTCTGATGCAGCATGACGGATACTGACTGGAGAGCTTAAGATCTTAACCTTTGATGTCCAGAAGGCAAGCTAGTAGACTAGTATTTACCCACAGTATTTTCCCGCTTGCTTACCTTCAAGGCCCACTGTGATATTTATAGCTATTTTTGATCAGTTAAAATTAATACACATATGTATTTCATTTTTTAACGAAGGAGTGTCCCAGCTAGTACATTTGGTTCCTTGAAAGTTGTGGGACTGTACATTTTCGGTTTCCCATTGGTTCTAGGAATGAAGCCATACGTTTCCTGACTGGAAAAAGTATTTTAAAATGTTCTGAGAATGGAAGTGAACATTTTGCCTGTTCTGGAAATGTAAATGTTTAGGTTACAGAGAGGGTCTGAGAAAAAAATGAGGAAATTCTAGGTTATTTTAAGGAAGTTAAATAACATTCTGAGAACATTTTCTTAACATTGTGATTATTTGGAGGTTTTTGAATAACTTCCTTAAAACTTTATTTGTAACATGCGCCCAATTACAACAAGCGTTTACCTTACTGAAAAATGCTTACTTACAAGCCCTTAAAGTACATTTGGTTCCTTGAAAGTTGTGGGAATCTTTTAAGCCCTTGGTTCTCTCCAGACCTGACTGCACTCGACCAGAACAAAAACATCCTGTGGCGTTCTGCATTAGCATCGAACAGCCCCCGTGATATGCAACTTTTCAGGGAAGTTAGGAACAAATATAGACAAACTAAGGCTAGCTTTTTCAAGCAAAAATTTGCATCCTGTAGCACAAACTCAAAAAAGTTCTGGGACACTGTAAAGTCCATGGAGAATAAGAGCACCTCCTCCCAGCTGCCCACTGCACTGAGGCTAGGGAACACTGTTACCACCAAAAAATCCACTATAATTGAGAATTTCATCAAGCATTTTTCTACGGCTGGCCATGCTTTCCACCTGGCTACCCCTACCCCGGTCATCAGCCCTGCGCTCCCCACAGCAACTCGCCCAAACCTCCCCCACTTCTCCTTCACCCAAATACAGATAGCTGATATTCTGAAAGAGCTGCAAAATCTGGACCCCTACAAATCAGCCGGTCTAGACAATCTGGACCCTCTCTTTATAAAATGATCGGTGAAATTGTTGCAACCCCTATTACTAGCCTGTTCAACCTCTATTTCGTATCGTCCGAGATTCTCATAGATTGGAAAGCTGCCGCGGTCATCCCCCTCTTCAAAGGAGAGACACTCTAGACCCAAACTGCTACAGACCTATATATATTCTACCCTGTCTTCTAAGGTCTTCGAAAGCCAAGATAACAGATTACCAACCATTTCAATAAGAGACATTACTGTGCAGCCGTATGCATCGACCAATCACAACATTCTTATTGTCAGACTCAACAGCCTTGGTTTCTCAAATAATTTCCTCACCTGGTTCACCAACTACTTCTCTGATAGAGTTCATTATGTCAAATCGGAGGGCCTGTTGTCCGGACCTCTGGCAGTCTCTATGGGGGTGCCACAGGGTTCAATTCTCGGGCCGACTCTCTTCACTGTATACATCAATGATGTCGCTCTTGCTGCTGGTGATTCTTTGATCCACCTCTACGCAGACGACTCCATTCTGTATACCTCTGGCACTTCTTTGGATACTGTGTTAACTAACCTCCAGATGAGCTTCAATGCCATACAACTCTCCTTCCGTGGCCTCCAACTGCTCTTAAATGCATGTAAATCTAAATGCATGCTCTTCAACCAATCACTGCCCGCACCTGCCTGCCCGTCCAGCATCACTACTCTGGACAGTTCTGACTTAGAATACGTGGACAACAACAAATACTTGGGTGTCTGGTTAGACTGAAAACTCTCCTTCCAGACTCACATTAAACATCTCCAATCCTAAATTAAATCTAGAATCGGCTTCCAATTTCGCAACAAAGCATCCTTCACTCATGCTGCCAAACATACCCTCATAAAACTGACCATCCTACCGATCCTCGACTTCGGCGATGTTATTTACAAAATAGCCACCAACACTCTACCCAACAAATTGGATGTAGTCTACCACAGTGCCATCAGTTTTGTCACCAAAGCCCCATAAACAACCCACCACTGCGACCTGTACACTCTCGTTGGCTGGCCCTCGATTCATACTCGTCGCAAAACCCACTGGCTCCAGGTCATCTACAAGTCTCTGTTAGGTAAAGCCCTGCCTTATCTCAGCTCACTGGTCACCATAGCAGCACCCACCCATAGCATGCGCTCCAGCAGGTATATCTCACTGGTCACCCCCAAAGCCAATTCTTCCTTCAGCCACCTCTCTTTCCAGTTCTCTGCTGCCAATGACTGGAACAAACTGCAAAAATCAATAAAGCTGGAGACTCTTACCTCCCTCACTAGATTTAAGCACCAGCTGTCAGATCAGCTCACAGATCACTGCTCCTGTACATAGCTCATCTGTAAATAGCCCATCCAATCTACCTCATCTCCATAATGTATTTATTTATGTATCTTGCTCCTTTGCACCCCAGTATCTCTACTTGCACATTCATCTTCTGCACATTCTACCATTCCAGTGTTTAAATGCTATATTGTAGTTACTTCGCCACCATGGCCTATTTATTGCCGTACCGCTCTTATCCTACCTCATTTGCATATGCTGTACATAGATTTTTCTACTGTATTATTGATTGTATGTTTGTTTATTCCATGTGTAACTCTGTGTTGTTGTATGTGTCGAACTGCTTTGCTTTATCTTGGCCAGGTCGCAGTTGCAAATGAGAACTTGTTCTCAACTAGCCTACCTGGTTAAATAAAGGTCAAATAAAAAATAAATAAAATAAAGTGACTATGTATAGATAATAAACACGAGCAGCATTAGTGTAATTGGGGGGAAATGCAAATAGCCTGGGTAGCCATTTGATTAGATGTTCAGGAGTCTTATGGCTTGGAAGAAGCTGTTTAGAAGCCTCTTGGACATAAACTTCCGGAAGCGCTCCGGTACTGCTTGCCGTGTGGTAGCAAAGAGAACAATCTATGACTAGGCTGGCTGGAGTCTTTGACAATTTTTAGGGCCTTCCTCTGACACCGCCAGGTATAGAGGTCCTGGATGGCAGGAAGCTTGGCCCCAGTGATGTACTGGGCCGTACACACTACCCTCGGAAGCCGAGCTGTTGTCATACCAGGCAGTGATGCAACCAGTCAGGATGCTCTCAATGGTGCAGCTGTAGAACCTTTTCAGGATCTGGGGACTCATTAAAAATCTTTTCAGCCTCCTGAGGGGGAATAGGTTTTGTCGTGCCCTCTTCATGACTGTCTTGGTGTGCTTGGCCCATGATAGTTTGTAGGTGATGTGGACACCAAGGAACTTGAAGCTCTCAACCTACTCCACTACAGCCCCGTCGATGAGAATTAGGGTGTGCTCGGTTGTCCTTTTCCTGTAGTTCACAATCATCTCCTTTGTCTTGATCACGTTGAGGGAAAGGTTGTTGTCCTGGCACCACACGGCCAGGTCTCTGACCTCCTCCATATAGGCTGTCTCATCGTTGTCGGTGATCAGGCCGACCACTGTTGTGTCATCGGCAAACGTAACGATGGTGTTGAAGTCGTGCCTGGCCATGCAGTCATGAGTGAACAGGGAGTTCAGGAGGGGCCCCCGTATTAAGGATCAGCGTGGCGGATGTGTTGTTACCTACCCTTACCACCTGAGGGCAGCCCATCAGGAAGTCCAGGATCCAGTTGCAGAGGGAGGAGTTTAGTCCCAGGGTTCTTAGCTTAGAGTTGAGCTTTGTGGGCACTATGGTGTTGAACGCTGAGCTGCAGTTAATGATTAGCATTCTCACATACGTGTTCCTATTGTTCTGGTGTGAAAGGGCAGTGTGGGGTGCAATAGAGATTGCATCAGCTCTGGATCCGTTGGTGTGGTAGGGTTTCTGGGATAATGGTGTTGATGTGAGCCATGATCAGCCTTTAAGAAGATTTCATGGCTACAGATGTGAGTGCTATGCATTTGTAGTCATTTAGGTAGGTTACCTTAGTGTTCTTGGGCACAGGGACTATGGTGGTCTGCTTTAAACATGTTGTTATTACAGACTCAAACAGGTAGAGGTTGAAAATGTTAGTGAAGGCACCTGCCAGTTGGTCAGTGCATGTTTTGAGTACACGTCCTGACAATCCGTCTGCCCCAGCGGCTTTGTGAATGTTGACCTGTTTAAAGGTCTTGTTCACATCGGCTACGGAGTGCATGTTCACGCAGTCGTCCAGAACAGCTGATGCTCTCACGCATGCTTCAGTGTAACTTGCCTTGAAGCGAGCATAGAAGTAATTTAGCTCGTCTGGTAGGCTCGTGTCACTGGGCAGCTTGTGGCTGTGCTTCCCTTTGCAGTCTAATAGTCAGCAAGCCCTGCCACATCCAACGAGCTTTGAATCGTTTTACACCGTCTCCAATCTTAGTCTTGTATTGATGTTTTTACTATTTGATGGTTCGTCGGAGGGCATAACGGGATTTCTTATAAACTTCCGGATTAGAGTCCCGCTCCTTGAAAGCGGCAGCTCTACCCTTTAGCTCAGTGCGGATGTTGCCTGTAATCCATGGCTTCTTGTTGGGGTATGTACTGTACATACGGTCACTGTGGGGACGACGTCATCGATGCACTTATTGATAAAGCCAGTGACTGATGTGGTGTATTCCTCAATGCCATTGGAAGAAACCCGGAATATATTCCAGTCTGTGCTAGCAAAACCGTCCTGTAGTTTTGCATTTGCTTCTTTTGACCACTTTCTTATTGACCGAGTCACTGGTGCTTCCTGCTTTAGTTTTTGTTTGTTTAGTTTTTGTTTTTGTTCGCCCTCCATTTGCCAAATGGACTTTGTACGTGTTTCTGTGTGTGGAGTAAAGGTGGTCTAGAGTTTAACATGCTGGTAGAAATGTGTTTTTCCTGCATAAAGTCCCCCGCCACTAGGAGCGCCACCTCTGGGTGAGCGTTTTCCTGTTTATTTGTGGTCGATATAGCTCATTGAGTGCGGTCTTAGTGACACCATTGGTTTGTGGTTGTATGTAGACAGCTAAGTAAAATTAACAACAGATGAAAACTCTATTGGTAAATAGTGTGGTCAACAGCTTATCATGAGATACTCTACCTCAGGCGAGCAAAACCTCAACACTTCCTTAGATTTCATGCACCAACAGTTTTTTTTACAAATATACATAGACCGCCACCCCTTGTCTTACCAAAGGCCGCTGTTCTATCCTGCCAAAAAAGCTGAAAACCTGCCAGCTATATGTTATTCATGTCGTCATTCAGCCATGACTCATAAGATATTACAGTTTTTAAATGTCCCGTTGGTAGGATATACGTGATCGTAGTTAGTCTATTTTTATTATCGATTGATTGTACGTTGGCTAATAGGACCAATAGTAAAGGTAGATTACCCTTTCGGCGACGGATCTTTACAAGGCACCCGGATATTCGTCTACGATACCTTTGTCTCTTTCTCCAGCGAATTACGGGGATGAATGCCTTGTCGGGTGTGAAGTAAATCCTTCCCGTCCGACTTGTTGAGGAAAAAGTATTCCTCCAGTATGGGGTGAGTAATCGCTGTCCTGATAATAAAAAAGGCTATTTTCGGTCATAAGACAGGGTGGCAGAAAGATTATGTACAAAATAACTTACAAATAATGCAAAAAAAACATACACAATAGCACAATTGGTTATGGGATCGTAAAACAGCAGCCATCTCCTTCGACGCCATCTGAATACTTTACATAAGTATTCTGACCGTTTACTCAGTACATTGTTTAAGCACCTTTGTACCGCAATCTTTAAGTCACACCACAGATTCTGAATTGGATTGAGGTCTGGGCTTTGACTAGGCCATTCCAAGACATTTAAATGTTTCCCCTTAAACCACTTGAGTGTTGCTTTGGGTATGCTTAGGGTCATTGTCCTGCTGGAAGGTGAACCGCCGCCCCAGTCTCAAATCTCTGGAAGACAAACAGGTTTCCCTCAAGAATGTCCCTGTATTTAGTGCCATCCATCATTCCTTCAATTCCCTGCCGATGAAAAACATCCCCACAGCATGATGCTGCCAACACTATGCTGTTCTCGAGCTGATGAGAGGTGCTGGGTTTGCGCCACACATAGCGTTTTCCTTAATGGCAAAAAACTACATTTTAGTCTCATCTGACCAGAGTACCTTCTTCCATATGTTTGGTGAGTCTCCCACATGCCTTTTGGTGAACACCAAACGTGTTTGCTTATTTTTTTCTTTAAGCAACAGTTTTTTTCTGGCCACTCTTCTGTAAAACCCAGCTCTGTGGAGTGTAGACCTTAAAGTGGTCCTATGTACAGATACTCCCAGCTCCGCAGTGGAGCTTTGCAGCTCCTTCAGGGTTATCATTGGGCTCTTTGTTGCCTCTCTGATTAATGCCCTTGCCTGGTCCGTGAGTTTTGGTGGACAGTCATCTCTTGGCAGGTTTGTTGTGGTGCCATAGTCTTTCCATTTTTTTAATAATGGATTTAATGGTCCTCCGTGGGATGTTCAAAGTTTCAGATATTTTTTTAGAACCCAACCCTGATCTGTACTTCTCCACAACTTTTCCGTTTTAAAAATAAATACATTTTGAAAGGTAATTTTTTTTATTTCACTTCACCAATTTGACTCATTTGTGTATGTCAATTACATGAAATAGAATAAAAATCCATTTCAATTACAGGTCGTAATGCAACAAAATAGGAAAAACGCCAAGAGGGATATATACTTTTGCAAGGCACTGTACATATTGTATGTGTAACATATATTGAGCTGCAGAAGTAATGTCCTGAAGGAAAATAAACATCATAGATGAATAAATCAATCGAACAATCTTACCTGATGCAGGTTGATCAACACATCCTTCTCAGGGGCATGGCCTCCTGCAGCCATGGGGTCCGGGGTCCGGCGGAGTGGGAGTGGGGGGCTATGTGTGGTTAGGGAGGGAGGTGGGTGGAGGTGGGAGGAGAGTAGCTAGAGCTTGGGGATCAGCCCTTCTCTTTCACAGTGGGGGTTTCAGGAAGCCTGTGGAGTGGCATAACCTGTGTAGGCAAGAGAGAGAAGTACAGGGGGACAGTTAGGTGAGAAGGGAACCTAGTTTCACCTGTTAACAGTCACACTGACAGACACACATATACAAACACCAACCCTAGCTTCAGTTGCAGACATAACCCTAACTCCAGCCACAACCCTAACCCTGACCCTAGCCCCAGCCGCAATCCTAACCCTGACCCTAACCCCAGTCACAACCCTAACCCTGACCCTAGCTCTAGCTGCAACCCTAACCTTAGCTCCAGACGCAACCCTAACACCGATCCTGCCGCAACCCTAACCCTAGCTCCTGCCGCAACCCTAAGGAGTTGGCACATACAGTATATGATATCAGTTAAAGCTAAGTAGGATAACAACATTGACAGTTCTTTACTCTCCTATTCTATTCCACAGAATGAATAGACATCGTATACACAAAATAACCAAACACACAGACTGCAGAAATACAGCAGGTCAGGCCCTCTCAGAATAGTGGTCAGTACAAGCATCTGCTTTTGATTATCCCAATCCAGTTCCCCTCCATGCCATCACTCCTGATGAATTACAGTGGCATCCTGCCATCCCCAAAGGCATGCCCAACACCAACTGTCTCTCTATCCTCTCTTTGCTCTGAGACCAAGGCCTCTGACCACCTGTCTATATGTCTACTCTCTTATATGCCCAACAAACAATCTCAGTGCCAGCATGCTTGTCAGTGCAACTTTAGGAAAGGCCATTGGCCATGTGAATTTTGCAGCCCTCTCAACCTGAAAGGATGGCACGACGATTAATGCCTCTACAGCCTTGGCCCTTTAGGAATGTGCCTAATGACAGTCCTCTCTTTTCACTGGTTGATAAATAGAGATACCAGGCTTTGGTGTCCTTTTAACTGTTGCAATGTTCTTTGGTGTCCGTAACATGTACTGTTTACAAGGTAGCTACAAATAGTGTAACTACACAATTCATAAATTGTGTGATTTTGTTTATCACAATTTATTAGATTGTGTCTAATCACAAATTATAAATTGATGCACATGTAATTCAAAAACAAATGGAAAGACCAATAGGAGTGGTTATAACTTATCCGTGGCGGAAACCCACTCTCATCGTGGTATTGACACGGCACAGAGTGGCATTACAAACGCAGCAGATTAAAATAACTGGCTGCAACTGTTTGACCTTATAAACAATACTTTACAGAAACAAAAGCTCTGTGACAGGAGCATGTTGTTTCTACTAATACACACAAGAACAATAGAGGTTGATTAAAGTAAACGTATCAATCCACACCTACAAATGACTGTTGGAACTATACAACCATCACAACCAGATGTAAACAGAGAACCCATGGAGAACCCATGGAGATTTTAACATTGTTATTGGCGGCAGACTAGCTAATAGGCTTGCAAAGGAATTGTATATTAATAATGAAAGGATTTATTTAAATGTTCTCTAGATCTTCAATTCAGATCAAAATGTATATTATTATTCATCTCACTCTCTTCTCTGTCCGTTACCTCTGTCAAACCTTCATGTCAGCAGGAGTAACTTGTTTTTGGAGTTAATCACCTGAAGGGGCAGTTTGAAGGACAATGATCTGGGAAGTACTACATTCATTTCGTAAATCTGCAACAGCCGTCTGCCATACTTGACTCAACTATATTGACGCAAGCATGGTCCCTATAGGCCGACTTGCGTCAAAAGTCTTAGCACGTTGCCAAGGAATCGTCTCGTGCAAGCCCCAAAACAGCTACGCTATATAGCTAGCATATTAATAGACAGACATTTATTTTAATGTTTGTTTACGTTATACAATAAACCAAAGTGCAAGTGGAAAACTGCTATCAATGTAACGACGCTTGCCAAGGGCACCTTGGGATCACCTAATAATCCCGACGTTGCCAAAATAGCCGCGGCTGACTGATTTCTGCTTGGGGAGAAGCAACAGGTGTTTCTCATCTCTGTAAACATACCATGAACAGTAGAGCCGTAATTACCCAGGCCAGGGCAGTGGGAGAGAGGGCAAGGGGGCTGAAAACAATCTTTCCCCCCACCAAAGATCCGCCTGCCTGAATGACATCCAGGATCCAGACCAAACAAATCTGGTCCAGACGCCTTGTTATGTATTTTTATGCCTAGTGCCAGTCGCGTTCGAGCTGGCTAGGATTGGTCGCTCAGAGAATAACTCAATATATAACGAACAGTGTCCCCAGTGAACAGTATGGTACTTGCTGTGGGGCACTGGAACTGAGGCTCCCCATTGGTTAGAAAAATGCCACATATACTGTATGTGCCACATAAAATTGATAAACAACTATATGGTGAAACTTCCACAACAGCCTATACGAGGGCAAGGTGGAACAATTTCCATTGTTTACTATTTGTAGGGTTGCAAAGCTACCGGTAGTAAGTTACCAAAGTTAGAAGAATCATAGGTCAAATATGGCAATCTATGGTAAGTTTGGTAATTTATACTTTTAAAACTTTATTCATATATAGCATTCATTTTCTATATCTGTATCCATATTGTCCAGTAGTTTCTAGTGTAAACACCATATTGTTCAAGAGAAAATAGCCTAATTTATGAGAAAAAAAAGCAGCTTAACTCTCCAACTCTTCCAACCATTGACTTTTTCACAACTGCAACCAGTTTGGTGGCAAATATTTACAACAAAGACATATTTCTATATTAGAATAAATAAGTGATTGTAAAACATTTTATACAGAAATAATATTTCATGCTGAAACCCTCATATTAAACACCAATGGTATTAATTTAGTTGATGGTTCATATTTAGGATAATGTTTTACAGCTTTGTTATTCACATTTTTATTTTAAAATCTTATTTTATTATTTTATATATTTTACTTGTGATAAGGCCACAAAGAGGGCCAGAGATAGTTTCAGATACTGCCGATAACCTGAAGTACCCAAAAAGAACACTATAGGTAATGTGATCCAATACACAAAAAAAACTTGAAAGTCACAAAAATTCTGGAAGTTGAAAGATAACAAGTTTACAGTAATATATCCTCCCTTTGCAACCCTATATACAGTGCCTTCAGAAAGTATTCAGACCCCTAGACTATTCAATATTTTGTTATATTATTGCCTTATTCCAAAATGGATTACATAGTTTTTATCCTCATTAATATACACACAATACCCCATAATGATAAAGCAAAAACAGGTTTTAAGACTGTTTTGTTAACTTTACATAAGTATGCAGACTCTTTACTCTGTACTTTGTTGAAGCACCTTTGGCAGCGATTACAGCCACGACTTCTTTGTCTTGGCTGCGTGCTTAGGGTCGTTGTCTTGTTGGAAGGTGAACCTTTGCCCCTGTCTGAGGTCCTGAGCGCTCTGGAGCAGGTTTTCATCAAGGACCTCTCTGTACTTTGCTCCATTCATCTTTCCCTCGATCTTGACTAGTTGCAGTCCCTGCTGCTGAAAAACATTCCTACAGCATGATGCTGTCCCCACCATGTTACACCGTAAGGATAGTGCCAGGTTTCCTTCCGATGTGACACTTGGCATTCAGGCCAAAGAGTTTCATCTTGGTTTCATCAGACCCGAAAATCTTGTTTCTCATGGTCTGAGAGTCTTTAGGTGCCTTTTGGCAAAATCCAAGCGGGCTGCCATGTGCCTTTTACTGAGGAGTGGCTTCTGTCTGGCCACTCTACCATAAAGGCCTGATTGGTGGAGTGCTGCAGAGATGGTTGTCCATCTGGAAGGTTCTCCCATCTCCACAGAGGAACTCTAGAGTTCTGTCAGAGTGACCATCCGGACCAAAGCCCCTCTCCACCTGATTGCTCAGTTTGGCCAGGCGGCCAGCTCTAAGAAGAGTCTTGTCAAGCCTAAAAAGTTCAGGAGTAAAGATTTGCTTAACAAGTCACATAAGTTGCATGGACTCATTCTGTGTGCAATAATAGTGTTTAACATGATTTCTGAATGACTAACTCATCTCTTTACCCCACATATACTATTATTAGTAAGGTCCCTCAGTCCAGCAGTGAGGATGGATCAACAACATTGTAGTTACTCCACAATACTGACCTAATTGACAGAGTGAAAAGAAGGAAGCCTTTAAGGAACACAAATATTCCAAAATATGCATCCTGTTTGCAACAAGGCACTAAAGTAATACTGCAAAAACATTGGCAAAGCAATTCACATTTTGTCCTGCATTGAAATTGTTGTGTTGTGTTTGGGACAAATCAAATACAACACATTACTGAGTACCACTCTCCATATGTGACCCGTTTCAGGAAACTAGGCGTGTGTCGCATGTCACTACTTTACAGGAGAGCCATTTGAAAGTAAACTTTTTTGGGGCAGAAATTATTTCTGGTAATGTGAACTTTCATGTGCCCTAATATCAAATGTGCATTCCATCTGAAAATACAAATAACATTGTTAAATTACGTGCCTAGTTGATTTAGCCATGGAGAAAGTCAGCAACCTTCCCGCTAGCCATGATTGGCTGAGATAATGAGTGGGCTGGAGATGTTGAGAGATGATTTAGGATTGGTCTGCCATGTAGAATGCTTCTGTCTATAACATGAGCTGGTCAGTATGTGTAGACAATCCTTTCTAACCTGGCTTTTTTGAAAGATATCACGTAGTAGAACTGCATAAGTGTTGCTCTCCACTTTCTGAAGGAACGAGTTTTGAAATCAGTGGAATTAGTATGATTAGTATGATTACTGTATGATTAGTATGATTAGTATGATTAGTATGATTAGTATGATTAGTATGACTGTATGATTAGTATGATAGCTAAGGAGATGAAGAAAATTCTGCCGTTTGATTGCAAATATGCAGACAGCGTTGAAAAGAGAACACACAGAATGGATGTGTATAAAACACCTGTCTCCGGATTACATCTTCAAACTAAGGCCAACCATGGCATCCGTGATGGGTAAAATAGTCTAGATTCTAGTCTACATTTTAGTCTAGAAAATAGTCTACATTTTCAGATATTATACGTTTTACATTTTGTCAGAAAGTCATTTTCATTTCAAGTTAAAGTGTACTGTTAGCTAGCTAACATTAGCTGGCTGGCTTGCTAGCTAACATTATGTGTATGAGCCATTTGCATTGCTAGTAATAGCTTAATGTTAGCTAGCTAACAATGAACATAGTTGGTTATCTACCTGCAGATTCATGCAGAGTAGTAATGTTATGAGTTGGGATTATGGTTCATTGTTTAGTTAGCTAGCTACATGTCCAAACAAAAGACTCCACTATGCAAGTAACCATTTCAATAGAATGTTCATGATATCACTGCGACAACTGTCGATAGACGTAGCTGGAAGCAGAATAACTGACGAATTTACAAAACCTCAACACCTGTTGAATATGGCCGGTGTCAGTAAAAGTTGGCTAAAAAGCATAGTTAAATTGTTGCCAGCAGCACAATTGCAGTCACCAACGTTCTGGATAACATAAAAACAGCCTAACCAGCTCTACTAGGGCGAGTAAAATGGTCAGAGTGAGTTGTTCTCTCATTTGTGTCTGAAAGTAGCTAGCCAACATTAGCCAGTTAGCTTGGGTGCTTGACTGCTGTTGTTAGGTTAGGTCAGAACGCTCAGATCAACCATACTCATCGGCCATAGCGTCCAGTGTGAGCTCTGAATGCTCCAAGAGCGAAACACTGAATTTACGAAATTGAGTTTACGAACGCCCAGAGCCCTGTTTCATCTATTGCTGTTCACTGGACACTATGATCACTTGGCTACATAGCTGACACCTGATGGACTGTTCATTAATCACGCTACTCCATTTTGTTAATTTTGTTTATCTGTCAGCCCCAGCCTCGAACTCAGGCCCTGTGTGTAGTTAACTGACCCTCTCTGCCCGTTCATCGCCATTTTACCTGTTGTTGCTGTCTTAGCTGATTAGCTGTTGTTGTCTTACTCTTTGTTGTCTTAGCTAGCTCTCCCAATCAACACCTGTGATTGCTTTATGCCTCGCTTTAATAGAGGTCGACCAATTCTGATTTTTCAACCCCGATACAGATATCGATTATTGGAGTACCAAAAAACCGATACCGATTAATCGGACGATTTATAAAAATGTATTTGTAATAATGACAATTACAACAATACTGAATTAACACTTATTTTAACTTAATATAATACATCAATAAAATAAATTTAGCCTCAAGTAGATAATGAAACATGTTCAATTTGGTTGAAATAATGCAAAAATAAAGTGTTGGAGAAGAACGTAAAAGTGCAATATGTGCTATGTAAGAAAGCTAACGTTTCAATTCCTTGCTCAGAACATGAGAACATATGAAAGCTGGTGGTTCCTTTTAACATGAGTCTTCAATATTCCCGGGTAAGAAGTTTTAGGTTGTAGTTATTATAGGACTATTTCCCTCTATACCATTTGTATTTCATTAACCTTTGACTATTGGATGTTCTTATAGGCACTTTAGTATTGCCAGTGTAACAGTATAGCCTCCGTCCGTCTCCTCGCTCCTCCCTGGGCTCGAACCAGCAACACAACGACAACAGCCACCACATCGAAGCAGCGTTACCCATGCAGAGCAAGGGAAACAACCACCCCAAGGCTCAGAGCGAGTGAAGTTTTAAACGCTATTAGCGCGCGCTAACTAGCCAGCCATTTCACTTCGGTCACACCAGCCTTATCTCGGGAGTTGATGGGTTTGAAGTCATAAACAGCACAATGCTTGACGCACAACGAAGAGCTGCTGGCAAAACGCACAAAAGTGCTGTTTGAATAAATGTTTACACGCCTGCTTCTGCCTACCACCGCTCAATCAGATACTTAGGTATGCTTGTATGCTCAGTCAAATTATATGCAACACAGGACACGCTAGATAATATCTAGCAATATCATCAACCATGTGTAGTTAACTAGTGATTATGATTTATTGTTTTTTACAAGATAAGTTTAATGCTAGCTAGCAACTTACCTTGGCTTACTGCATTTGCGTAACAGGCAGGCTCCTTGTGGAGTGCAACGACAGAGAGGCATGTCGTTATTGCGTTGGACTAGTTAACTGTAAGGTTGCAAGATTGGATCCCCCGAGCTGACAAGGTGAAAATATGTCTTCCTGCCCCTGAACGAGGCAGTTAACCCACCGTTCCTAGGCCGTCATTGAAAATAAGAAAATGTTCTTAACTGACTTGCATAGTTAAATAAAGATTAAAATTATATTTTTTTAAATCGGCAAATCGGCGCCCAAAAATATCGATTTCCGATTGTTATGAAAACTTGAAATCGGCCCTAATTAATCGGCCATTCCGATTAATCGGTCGACCTCTACTCTCTAATGTCAATATGCCTTATATACTGTTGTTTAAGATAGTTATCATTGTTATAGTTCACTGTGGCGCCCCTAGTCCCACTCAACATGCCTCAGATCCCACTTTTGTCCCACCTCCCACACATGCGGTGACCTCGCCCAGCACAACTAGTGCGTCCAGAGATGCAATCTCTCTTATCATCACTCAATGCCTAGGTCTACCTCCACTGTACCCGCACCCTACCATACCCTTGTCTGTACATTATGCCCTGAATCTATCCTACCATGCCCAGAAATATGCTCCTTTTATTCTCTGTCCCTAACGCACTAGACAACCAGTTTTGATAGCCTTTAGCCGTACCCTCATCCTACTCCTCCTCTGTTCCTCGGTGATGT
Source organism: Oncorhynchus mykiss (assembly GCF_013265735.2). Taxonomy (NCBI): domain Eukaryota; kingdom Metazoa; phylum Chordata; class Actinopteri; order Salmoniformes; family Salmonidae; genus Oncorhynchus; species Oncorhynchus mykiss. The sequence goes on along the minus strand of NC_048586.1, from coordinate 10,891,517 downwards.
GGAGGTTAACCCAGGCCCTGCGTGTCCCAAGGCACTCTCATTTGTTTACTTCTGTAACCGTAAAAGCCTTGGTTTCATGCATGTTGACATCAGAAGCCGCCTCCCTAAGTTTGTTTTACTCAATTGCTTCAGCACACTCAGCCAACCCTGATGTCCTTGCCATGTCTGAATCCTGGCTTAGGAAGGCCACCAAAAATTCAGAGATTTCCATCCCCAACTACAATATTTTCCGTAAAGATAGAACTGCCAAAGTGGGAGGAGTTGCAATCTACTGCAGAAATATCCTATAAAGTTCTGTCATACTTTCCAGGTCTATGCCCAAACAGTTTGAGCTTCTAATTTTAAAAATAAGTCTCTCACTGTTGCCGCCTGTTATAGACCCCCCTCAGCTCCCAGCTGTGCCATGGACACCATATGTGAATTGATGGCCCCCATCTATCTTCAGAGTTTGTTCCGTTAGGTGACCTAAACTGGGATATGCTTAACACCCCGGCAGTCCTACAATCTAAACTAGATGCCCTCAATCTCATGCAATTATCAAGGAACCTACCAGGTTCAACCATAAATCTGTAAACATGGGCACTCTCATAGATATTATCCTTACCAACTTGCCCTCCAAATACACCTCTGCTCTTTTCAATCAGGATCTCAGCGATCACTTCCTCATTGCCTGCATCCGCGATAGGTCCGCAGTCAAACGACCACCACACATCATGGTCAAACGCTCCCTAAAACACTTCTGCAAGCAGGCCTTTCTAATCGACCTGGCCCGGGTATCCTGGAAGGATATTGACCTCATCCCGTCAGTAGAAGATGCCTGGTCGTTCTTTAAAAGTAATTTCATCACCATCTTAAATAAGCATGCCCCTTTCAAAAAATTGAAAACTATAGATACAGATACAGATATAGCCATTGGTTCACTTAGACCTGACTGCCCTCAACCAGCACAAAAATATCCTGTGGCGGACTGCACTAGCATCGAAGAGTCCCCGCGATATGCAACTTTTCAGGGAAGTCAGGAACTAATACACGCAGTCAGTTAGGAAAGCTAAGGCTAGCTTTTTCAAACAGAAATTTGCATCCATTTGTTCCTTCTGGCTACCCCAACCCCGGCCAACAGCTCCGTACACCCCACAGCTACTTCCCCAAGCCTCCCCAGTTTCTCCTTCACCCAAATCCAGATAGCAGATGTTCTGAAAGAGCTGCAAAACCTGGACCCGTACAAATCAGCTGGGCTAGACAATCTGGACCCTCTCTTTCTAAAATGATCTCAGCTAACTGGTCACCATAACACCACACACCCATAGCATGCGCTCCAGCAGGTATATCTCACTGGTCATCCCCAAAGCCAACACCTGCTTTGGCCACCTTTCCTTCCAGTTCTCTGATGCCAATGACTGGAACGAATTGCAAAAATCGCTGAAGTTGGAGACTTACCTCCCTCACTAACTTTAAGCATCAGCTATCTGAGCAGCTTACCGATCGTTGCAGCTGTACATAGCCCATCTGTAAATAGCCCATCCAATCTACCTACCTCATCCCCATATTGTTTTTATTTACTTTTTTTGCACACACTGTATAGACTTTTTCTATTGCGTTATTGACTGTACATGTGTTTATTCCATGTGTAACTCTATGTTGTTGTTTGTGTTGCACTGCTTTGCTTTATCTTGGCCATGTCGCAGTTGTAAATGAGAACTTGCTCTCAACTGGCCTACCTGGTTAAATAAAGGTAAAATAAAAATGTAAATAAAGCGATGGGTGCTTAAAACTTAAGAGGGTGTAGGTATAGACACAAAGAGCTCTCCAGTAGGTGTACAAAAACATTAAAAGGGCCATTTTCTCAAAAGTGAGGTTACTTTCCCATTGTTCCTCAACTGTAGTGTATGATATACAATTTTCTAGCTCTGAGTCTCTAGTTTTATCCAATGTAAAAAACACAATTTCTAATTTTGCTATATAAGACCGAATCGAGACGGTCAGTCACATATTTTACAAGTATAGTGATGGCTGCTTCATGTTATGGGTATGCTTGTAATCATTAAGGACTGGGGAGTTTTTCAGGATAAAAAATAAACAGAATGGAGCTAAGCACAGGCAAATTCCTAGAGGAAAACCTGGTTCAGTCTGCTGGGAGATGAATTCTACTTTCAGCAGGACATTAACCTAAAACACAAGGTCAAATCTACACTTGAGGTGCTTATCAAGAAAACAGTGAATGTTCCTGAGTGGCTCATTTTTTACTTAAATGTGCTTGAAAATCTATAGCAATACCTGAAAATGATCAACAACCAATTTGAAAGAGCTTGAATATCTTTTAAGTATAATGGGCAAATGTTGCACAATCCAGGTGTGGAAAGCTCTTTGATACTTACCCAGAAAGGTGCCCCTACAAAGTATTTACTCAGGAGTAAATTAGATACTTCTGTATTTCATTTTCAATAAATTTGCTATAATTTCTAAAAACATATTTTCACTTTGTCATTATGGGGTATTGTTTGTAGATCGTTGAGAAAAAAATATATTTAATACATTTTGAATTCAGGGGGTATGAATACTTTCTGAAGGCCACAATACCAACAAGCCTATCAAAGGGCCCGCCTACTGTATTAAGATTATGGTGTAGCTAGCTACTAGTTCCAGCCTCAACCTCTAGATGCCCTTGAGATTCCCCAGTGTCTGTGAAAGTGGGCCACTGCACTCGGAGCCCGAACAAGTATATAGTTACGCTAAAACTGTAATTGAAAGGCATGCGTGTGCATGCTCCGTCTGTTGCAGTAAGCAGTTAAAAAATCCAATCATGATGAATAGCCTGGCCATAGATATTAGCCCACCCATGGAGATTCCCCCTTTACGTTTTAGTGCTGAAGCTATCTGAATGTGACACGGCTCTAAGAATGCCAGTCTTGAGCACGACTAGTTTTACTGCCTCCTTGTGCCCTTAATAGAGATATCTCGAGGTCTGCACAATAAATACTAAGGGTCCTACCTTCCCTTCTCTCTGGTATGCCAGGGTGTCTTCCTAGTTAGCAGCCAGTGGAGTGTGTCGCCACCCTGGCCACAGCTAACCTCCACATAGAAAGGAACCTCTCTCCAGTCAACCACCTTAACCTCTCGACAGACCCGTATCAAATGACAAGCCCGTCACATTACAGTATCTGGCAGACTAACAGCAGGGTCTAGGCTCTAGGGGCTGTGTTTATGACTGAGTGTCCGTGGAGGGGGGGGGGGGGGGGGGGGGGGGGGGCAGTTATGTAGAGGGATGCATGATGAAGTGTGTGTGTGTGTGTGTGTGTGTCTTTCAGTGGTGTAAAGTACTAAAGTACTTAAGTATTTATTTTTAGGTACTGTATCTGTACTTTACTTTACTATTCATATTTTTGACTGCTTTTACTTTTATTTCACTACTATACATTCCTAAAGAAAATAATGTACTTTTTACTGCATACATTTTCCCTGACACCCAAAAGTACTCGTTACATTTTCATTGCTTAGCAGGACAGGATAATGGTCCACTTCACTCACTTATCAAGATACCAACACCCTGTCATCCCTACTGCCTCTGATCTGGAGGACTCACTAAACACAAATCCTTTATTTATAAATTATGTCTGCGTGTTGTAGTGTGCCCCAGGCTATCTGTAAATTAAAAAAATACAAGAAAATTGTGCCGTCTGATTCGCTTATTATTAACTGTTTATACTTTACTTTTGATACCGTACTTAAGTATATTTTTTCAATTATATCTACTTTTGATACTTAAGTTTATTTAAAACCAAATACTTTTAGACTTTTACTCAAGTAATATTTTTCTGAGTGACTTTCACTGTGTGTCTCTGTATCATGTCTTCACTGTTCTTTCATGCACAATGATGCAACTGGCCTCTCCAATGCCAATTTTTTTATTTTACCTTTATTTAACTAGGCAAGTCAGTTAAGAACAAATTCTTATTTTCAATGACGGCCTATGAACAGTGGGTTAAGTGCCTTGTTCAGGGGCAGAACGACAGATTTTATCTTGGGGAATTGAACTTGCAACCTTTCGGTTATTAGTCTAACATTCTAACCACTAGGCTACGCTGCCGCCTATCAGATATTGCTATTTGAAAACTCCTTGATATAAAGGATGCGCATGAAAGCAGATGAGGAAATGTGGCTAGGATGGAAGAAATTATACAGTTAAACCTACAAAAGAGCAAATGGGAACCAGGGAAAAAAATGCACTACCCTCCCCTGTGCCCAGAAAAATCCACACAACCCTCCGCAAAGCAAACCCTCCCCCATGCCACCAACATGAAGGATTGGAATTGAGAGACAGCCTGAGCTCATTTCAGCATGTTAGAACAGGCACCCCTCCCTCAGTCTACAATCTGTGTCAAATCCTTGGCCCTAGGACAATCAATAGATCTAGTAACAAGCTTTAATAGGCACAAATTGATTCCATGTTAGACTTCGATTGATTGCAGGCAGTGCATACGGCAGATTCATCCGATTAATAGGCCGAGGGTGTTAGGGAGGAAACATTTCAAGCTAGTGTGGATGGTATTTGTGTGCTACGCAAGCGTGTAAGGCAGTCGGTAAGAATGAAACACGTATGTATGTGCATCACATTTGCCATGGGGGTATCATAGTCTGGAGAATATTATTCATTATGATCTGAAATAGCAAACTGATCCTAGATCAGTATTACCACTCTGACACGTTTTATGAATACAGGTTCTGGTTGAAAAGTATTAAAGTGGTCATTTCTTTGTGACAACGGCCACTGTAAGTAAGTGTCAAAAACGGCAGACCGACTTATAGCTGAGAATGCTGTCCTGTCACTTGTGAGCACTTCAGCGGTAGGGTAGTCGAGAATACTCAGTTGATGCAATATCTGCCCACTCTAGGCAAGCTGTAAGTCGTCCTATTTGTTGATGTATGGCTCTATATTTAGAGACTACTGGGCTGCTGCAGACACCCTAGGATGATTCACATTAGGGCTGCACGATATGGCAAAAAATGTATTTGCGTTTTTTTTTTTTTAGCAAATATTTTGGTTGCAATTTTACTTGTGATTATAGGTCAAAACACCTGGGTAAACTGTTAGAATCATAGAAATGTAATTATCGGTCACGCCTAGTCCTGCTGCCCATTATTACACACACCTTGATTATCTTCCCTTTATTTAGCCCTCAGTCATCAGCCAGTATTGGTTTGTTTTCATGTTCAGTACGGTATTCCTATTTTGTTCATCTGCCTTATTATTATTAAACTCACTTCCTGCACCTGCTTCCTGACTCACTGTGTATACGTCACAGAATACTGCCCCATTAATTGTGGAAGCAGCAGAAGAAAAAGTCCTCAGACAGTTGGTGAACTCCGCCAACACCACAATCAGCTGGTGCAACTAGGTGCAGCTATGGAAGAGGTCCTCTGCGTCCTTCACTGCCTCGACGCCTTCCGAGAGGTTTTACCTTCAACTAGCGGAGGGCCTTCTACCACGAGTCGTCTCAGCGAGCCATTCCCCCAGGCTACCCAGCAGTGCACCCAGGGAGGCAATCCCCGATTGCCCCTCCTGGACAAGTATGACGGGACCACGTCCAAATGCCGTGGCTTCATACTCCAGTGATGTTAAGGTAACAAAATACCAAGAAAATATATTTTTTGGGTCAAGTTGCATGAATGGTCCAAAGCCAAGCAACTTTCCAGCATCATTCCCAGAAAGTTATAGGAAGGTTGTATGGAAAATAATCATTGGACAACCACACTCTCACCAAGCTCTACGAAACTTAACAGAATGTTTCCTAAAAGTTCAAACTTGGTTACATTTAACTCTATTTCGCCCATCAGACAGGAGCCCCCAACACAGCGAGGTCCAAGGTTGCCACAGTCATATCCCTGCTGACCGGGTGGGAGTTGGAGTGGGCTACAGCCGTCTGGGAGGAGAAGAGGAGGAAGATCTGGGTTCCTACGAGAGGTTCATGGCTCTTATCAGGGTGGTTTTATACCATCCACCGGAGGGCAGAGGGGGAGGTGAGCGACTATTCCAACTCCAGCAGGATGGCCAAATTGCTGCTCAGTACACCCTCACCTTCCAGACCGTAGCAGCCTCCAGCGGATGGAATGAACCAGCGCTCTGCACCCTATTCAGTAGAGGACTGTGCAAGGAGGTTGGCGCACCGGGACGACAACCTTTCCTTGGACTCGCTCATCGCAATGGCCATACATCTTGGCAACCTTCTTCGGGAGCGCCGACGCCTACCTCTCTCCTCGCCCTCCTCCTTTGGCTGTCCTGAGGCAGAGCCTGAACCCATGGAGTTAGGGGCCACACACCTCTCCGCGGCAGAGCGGCATCACCGGAGACAGCTGGGGCTCTGTCCCTATTGCGTCCTGGAGGGGCACCAGCTTCAGCTGTGTCTGGTGCGTCCCAACCCGGGTTCAACAAGGGCAGAGGAGAGGCCCTGTGATCTTTCATCTCCCAGGGTAGGCGTGAGTATTCCATAATCATCATTTCCCGCCAAAACCTTTCTGGTTTCCATTTCGCTGGCTGTCCCTCAAGTGTTGTCTCTACAGCTCTAGTGGACTCCAGTGCCATGGGGAATGTCATCGACCAGCCTCTGCAGATGGTTGTGACAGAGTAGGAACCAAAGTGTTGAACAAAAATTTAAATGCAAAGATTTCACATTATCTGTGGTTGTGAGTGAGGCTGGTTGGACGTACTGCCAAATTCTCAAAAACGACTTTCGAGGCAGCTTATGGTACAGAAATTAGCATTCAGTTCTCTGGCAACAGCTCTGGTGGACGTTCCTGCAGTCAGCATGCCACTTGCACGCTCACTCAAAACTTGAGACATCTGTTGCATTGTCTCATGTGACAAAACTGCACATTTTAGTGTGTCCTTTTATTATCTCCAGCACAAGGTGCATCTGTGTAATGATCGTGCGGTTTAATCAGCTTCTTGATACGCCTGTCAGGTGGATGGATTATCTTGGCAAAGGAGAAATGCTCACTAACAGGGATGTAAACAAATTTGTGCACAACATTTGAGAGAAATAAGCTTTTTTGTGCGTATGGAACATTTCTAGGATCTTTTACTTCAGGTCATGAAACATGGGAACACTTTACACAACACTTTACATGTTGCATTTATATATATTTTTCAGTATATACAAGTACATTTTCAGACTACATTTTTTGAATATTCTTTGCCTTATCCTTTTGGATTAAGAACAAGCGTTTAAACAAACAATGCTTATATACTCCACCACTGGTACCGGCCTTTTTTAGGGCAAAAGTCTGCTAGCAAGATTTGCCCAATCTCATTGGATTTAGCCAGCCAGCTAGCTAACTCGCGATTAGCATTAGGGGCTAACACAATTATTTAAGGCACATTTGTAGTTTTCTATGACCAACTAACTAGTGTTTTGCAGAGAGCAAGTTACACAAATGAATAGCCCAAAAACTGCTAGGGCCTACATAGAGCTGTCCGAACAGCAGAGTTCCAACACCTTACCACTGCTATCAGCGGAGCCTCGTCTGGCTTCGAAACAGTTAATTCAGCCTCATTTACTGCCTTTTAAAAAACATGCTTAAATAAATGTGGTTTCTACTGACAATTGAGATGTACAAACTATGTCATAAGGGAACGACAAGCGGATAAGAGGCAATCCGTAATTTTGATTAAGACATTAATGAGCAAGCTAGGACGTACGTAGTCAACTATTTGTTCAGCACTTTTGAAATGTACAGCAACAGAATTCAGAACATGGGCCTTTCTTACAGTGCTCTCCCTGTACACCAAGTCAGAACCGTAACATAAAAAAAGGGGGCATATAAGCAGACAATGAAAGCTCTTACAATATTTGATGATTAGATTTCTCAAAAACAGGTTATAGGCTACATGTGCACCAACAAGTCAGAACATTAGGCGAAATTAAGAGGTGAATATAGACCAAATTATTAGGGTTAGGCACATGGGCAACTAACAACTTACTAAACAACATTACAATTAGTATTACTTTCTAAGCTGCAGTATACATATCTCCCTGGCATATTAAATAATTTATGCAGCAGCATACAAGACATTTTTGGACTCACCTTGTTGTGCTGTGCTCACTTGAACAGAAGGTGGCGCAGCAGTCCTTCGTGGGCAAATTTAGTCATCAAAGTCATCAAATTTAGTCATTTAGTCATCAAAGGGAGCTCGACAAAAAAATTTTTAGAATCATGATGACATTAGTGATCTTCAGGTCGTAGCTCTAGAAAGAGGCCCGAGTTCCGGATTTACAATTCCGAGTTGGATGAAAGTTCAAAATGTATTTTCCCAGTCATAGCTCATTTTTCCCGAGTTCCCAGTTGTCTTGAACTCAGTAAAGTCTTATTTTGCAGTTCCGAGTTAATAGTTGTTTTAGGCACAAATCATGCTTCATTGACATTCACCAATGTTGAATGCTTATCATTTTAAACTAGGAAAAGAGACCCTTAATCTTAGACTTTGGACCAGACCTCGACTCCACTGAATTGCAGGCTAATGATTTCTTTGCAATGCTTGCAGTTAGCCACTGATTCCTTCCAAACCACACATTGCTAAATTTGCGATTTCCAACTTGTTGTGTAATGTTTATGTCCATTGGCCGATAAGCACCGATACGTTTTATCTATAATTTCTCTACATTATTTATCTTCATACGACAAGGATTAAAAAGGATTTGCCAGTAGATTATCGACTTGATTCATGACGATGACTGCTAGCTAAGATTCTGAAAGTCAGTCCAATCAAAGCTACTGTAGATATAAAGTGATTTGATGTAATTGTATCTGTTGCCAATGACCTTGAGCCTTCTTGGATAGGCACTTCTAATGTAACTCTATGGCAGCACCCTATTTTTTTTAACACTTGCATTTTAGAGCTGCCTTACTCAAGAAAACAAAATAGAGACCATGTATATGTGGCTTTATTAACTCAATGATATAAATGTTTTAAATTGCTGGCAAACTGATATGTGACATGCATTAATGTAAAAATAATATGCAAAACAGGCAAGCCCCCAGTCAAATTAGTTGACTGTTTTGTCAATGCATGCAGAACTAATCTCGAGCATGAGGAACTACTTGCCTTAGTGACCGTGGGTGGGGCTTGGTGTGTGTGGGATTGGGAAGCGGCAAAAAGAGGAGAGACAAGAGAAAACTCCATCAAATCGAGCAATAAATCAAAAGTTTTTTTTTTAAGTTTAAAAAGTGCCATTCCAAAATAGCACAGCTATTGCTATTTCGATAAAAACTTGATAAATCTTGCAGCCCTAGGCCTCACCCAGCTAGAACATTTGGTTCATTTGAAGTTGTATGAAAACTGTTTTTGGTTTCCCATTGGTCCTGGGAACGAAGCCATACATTTCCTGACCGGTAAAACAGAAAGTTATTTATACATTCTGAGAACGAAAGTGAAAATGTTGCCTGTTTTGGTAACGTACATCTTTTGGTTGCAGGGAGGTTCTGAGAACATTTTAGCATGGTTCATTGAAAGTTTTCCTGGGAGGTTTTATTAACGTTCTGAGAAAAATGTTCAATAAGACTGTCAGCTTAGGTAAATTGTTTTGCACTCCAAGCACAGATAGGACACATGGAAATGTATTTGAATTAATCATGCAAACAGATTTAAAATTTTTGGATGGCATCAGTGTAATTTGAACCTACAATGTTTGGTTGTTTATCCATGGAATTAGTCCACCGCGCCACCAGGATGGAGCATGCAACTTTTTTAACCCATACAATGCTGTTCATTTTAGTCTATTCAAACAGACCCCATTTAAAAGGAAACAAGCACTCATTAAGAACAGGTGTGGCCAATTAGTGGGTGCGGCAAACACACCTGAACATACTTAACAAGATAGCGGTGAGAAAAACTTTTGTTGACACTGAAAACAGAATGTATATGTTGTTAAATACCATTCTGGAACATTCTTTGAACGTTACTAATGTTTTCTTCTGTTTTTCATGGAATGCTTTCTAAATGTTCTGAGAACACAACTTTACATAGAACTCTGAGGAAACCTGCATAAAACATGCTGAAGTACTGAAAATCCCACAGAAGAACATTGTTTCTTAGCGTTCTCTGAACTATTTGAGAACATTCCCAATGTCAAACCAGTTGGAAAATGTTTCTAGAACATCACCAAAATGTAAGTTAAATGTAACCAAGTTTGAACTTTTAGGAAACATTCTGTTAAGGTAACAAAATACCAAGAAAATATATTTTTTGGGTCAAGTTGCATGAATGGTCCAAAGCCAAGCAACTTTCCAGCATCATTCCCAGAAAGTTATAGGAAGGTTGTATGGAAAATAATCATTGGACAACCACACTCTCACCAAGCTCTACGAAACATATGGTTAATTTACCTGAGAAGTCTAGTAACCCATTTTACATCACTGGCTGCACTTCAGAGATTATGAATGTGACCCCAGCTGGGCAAAATGCCATATGGCCAGGAATTAAAATCAATTGCTCAAATTCTGGTTTCCTCACAATATAGGCTTAGCTGGTTGGAAGGTAAGACTCTGATACATAAAATATGTGTGCTTATTGTCTCTTGTAACAACATGCTGTGAAGAAATCATTAAAGGTTTCCAGCACAACATGTATCTTTTAGTGTATAGTAGACAGGGATGTAGTGGAGGGTAAACGTAAATGCCGTTTACTCAGACATATGTATTTGTGAAATAGCATTTACTCACCATTTCATTTAGTTAATTATCGTTAACCCACTCATTATTGCATTCCCAGTGTTGATAAATGCTCAGAACACTAATATTCATATATATTTTTTTGTTGTGTATTTTTACCCCTTTTTTCAATTGTTAGTTACAGTCTTGACACATCGCCGCAATAGTTAAACTGGCGACCATGTCAGCGTGCATGCAGTCGGCACACCATAGGAGTCGCTAAAGCACAATGGGACAAGGTCATCCCAGCCGGCCTAGCCCTCCCTTAACCCAGACGACACTGGGCCAATTGCACCTCAAGCACTGTGATGCAGTGCCTTAGACCACTGCGCCACTCGGGAGGCAGAATGCTAATATTCTTGATCTAAGTTCCAATCGCACCTGCCTCTGCAAACTAGTGAAATAATGATTCAGGTATGCTCATTATGTTCGCCTGCTCTTCCCAGATTCGCCTTCTTAGCAGTGCATTCGTTCAATGGGAAACGCACAGACCGAGACATGAAATTACCTACCAACGCTGGCATGTGACAAGTAGAGAGAGACACCGCTGACAGTGGCCTTGCGCGATGCCGGACGTAAGGCATTTTTTTAAACAACCCTCAACTCCTGCCATCCCTTGACATCCACCCCCCAAAAAAAACAGTCTCAGAATGAGCGTACAAAAAAAAAGTTGCTGAAATTTCAGTCAGATGGCTACCTACTGTAACTCAAGGGCTCTGGCTACGGTTAACTAGATAGCTAAATATAACTAGCTGGCTATATGGATGAAGTTAGAAGCTGACGTTAAATGGAGACTGACCTCAGAAGGAGAAGTTGACTGAAATTAAGCTAGCTATAATTGAACAAAATATAGGCTACTATAAGTTCACATAACAAAATAACTTTGCTTTACACAGAGAAGTTTGACCGACAGTGGTGAGGCAGGATACAATGCAAACAGAAAGAGTAAGCATGCAGAGAGAGAGGTTAAAAGTACAGTAGTTCCCAAACTTGTTATCCAGCCCCATGTGGGGTCCCCTCAAACCCATTTATAACTTGTTTCTCTTCAAATGGATATATAATACAACATTTTAGAATTAACTAAGGGCCATTCTCATAAATGCTTAATCTATAAGCAGAATTACTGTCTTGGCTAAATTAGCCATGAAATCCCTAGTTTGAAAGTGACTGTTTTTCTGGAAGCACCATTTTCCCTACATTTCCCCCATGTGGGCCATTCCCCTAATAATTTGAGTTCAACCAATGAGCTTCAGCCCCTAACCATATGAGTGACATCTAGAAAGAGGCACATCAAGCACACACAACAGAGCAAGTGAGAGAGAGCAATGACGAGGTGCACATATCTTCACATGTGACGTAGTACGCCATTTTCAGGGACCACTTTTGTCCTGAGTGTTACTTTCAGAACTACTGGCTAAAAAGTATACAAAAGTACCGGAGAATCTCTTTAACTACAGAAATATACATTAGGCCTTTCCTATAGACCTGCGTAAAAAGGAAACCAAACAATACAGTTCTAAAAATGTAATATGTTTTGGTTTATATCGGTGGTTATTCGGCTTATCTCGATCCGTCTCTGGAATTGATACACACTTTTTTACCACTACATCACTGACAGTAGATATGTATATTTAAGCAATATAAGACCTTATTTCCTAAATATAATTATATATTTGTGATACTGTTTAAACTGCCTGAATGTTTAATGATAAGCATACTGAATTGAAATTGAGACCTCATAATAAAGGCGCCATGTGGTTTTCAACAACAGGACACTACCCATCTCCCATTCTGCAAAATCAATAGGCTTCTAGGACTAAGTCATGCACTTGGTATGTCAAATTTAGCCTCTGCTATCCTAGCCTGGTCTCAAAGACTAGATGTAACATAGTAAACGTCGATTTGCCACACTCATATGTTACGTTTGGTCTGGTTACATGAAACAGAAGGTTACTTAAGACAAAAACTGAAGGCGAGTGGTATGGGTAGGCGTCCAACACAAAAAAAAAACATTTTTGAATCTCATCATGGACCAGTTTAGCTTTTTAGATAATTAGCAACTACTTACTAGTTTTTACCCAGTTATCACGTTATGTTCTGAGAGTCATATGTTTCTTAGAGCTTGGTGAGAGTGTGGTTGTCCAATGGTTATTTTGCATACAGTGCATTTGTATACAGTCCCCTTTATTTTCTCAACAAAAATAACGTGTTTCAGCCTAATTCTAAAATGATTTAAATAAAATTGCTCCTCGTCAATCTACACACAACACCCCATAATGACAAATCAAAAACAGGTTTTTATATATTTTTTGCAATATATATATAAAAAAAACTGACATATCACATTTACGTAAGCATACAGACCCTTTACTTAGTACTTTGTTGAAGCACCTGTGGCAGCGATAACAGCCTTGTGTTTTCTTGGGTATGATGCTACAAGTTTGGAACACCTATATTTGGGGAGTTTTCCCATTCTTCTCTGCAGATCCTCTCAAGCACTGTCAGGTTGGATTGGGAGCTTCGCTGCACAGCTATTTTCAGGTCTCTCCAGAGATGTTCGACCAGGTTCAAGTCCAGGCTCTGGCTGGTTCACTCAAGGACATTTAGAGACTTGTCCCGAAGCCACTCCTGCGTTGTCTTGGCTGTGTGCTTAGGGTCATTGTCCTGTTGGAAGGTGAACCTTCGTCCCAGTCTGAAGTCCTGAGCGCTCTGGAGCAGGTTTTCATCAAGGATCTCTCTGTACTTTGCTTTGTTCATCTTTCCCTCGAACCTGACTAGTCTCCAAGTTCCTGCTACTGAAAAACATCCCCACAGCATGATGTTGCAACCACCATGCTACACCGTAGGGATGGTGCCAGGTTTCCTCCAGAAGTGGCGCTTAGCATTCAGGCTCAATACTTCAATCTTGGTTTCTTCAGACCAGATAAACTTTTTCTCATGGTCTGAGAGTCCTTTAGGTGCCTTTTGGCAAACTACATGTGAGCTATCATGTGCCTTTTGGCTTCTGTCTGGCCACTCTACCATAAAGGCCTGATTGGTGGAGTGCTGCAGAGATGGTTGTCCTTCTGGAAGGTTCTCACATCTCCACAGAGGAACTCTGGAGCTCTGTCAGAATGACCATCGGGTTCTCGGTCACCTCCCTGACCAAGGCTCCTCTCCCCTGATTGCTCAGTTTGGCTGGGCGGCCAGCTCTAGGAAGAATCTTGGTTGTTCCAAACTTTTTCCATTTAAGAATGATGGTGGCCACTGTGTTTTTAGGGACCTTCAATGCTGCAGAAATGTTTTGGTACCCTTCCCCAGATCTCTGCCTCGACAAAATGCTGTCTCGGTGCTCTATGGACAATTCCTTCGACCTCATGGCTTGGTTTTTGCTCTGACGTGCACTGTCAACTGTGGGACCTTATATAGACAGGTGTGTGCCTTTCCAAATCATGTCCAATCAATTGAATTTACCATAAGTGGACTCCAATCAAGTTGTAGAAACATCTCAAGGATGATCAATGAAAACTGGATGCACCTGAGCTCAATTTCGATTCTCATAGCAAAGGGTCTGAATACTTATGTAAATAAGGTATTTCTGTTTTTTTATACATTTGCTAACATTTCTAAAAACCTGTTTTCCCTTTGTCATTATGGGGTATTGTGCATAGATTGATGAGGGGGAAAAAAACAATTTAATCAATTTTAGAATAACGCTGTAATGTAACAATGTGGGGGGGAAAATTCCGAAGTACTTCAGCATAATGTTTTCTACTGGTTTCCTCATGGTCCTATTTAAAGTCATGTTTTTAGAACATTAACAAAACTTTCACTTCTGTTCTCAGAAAGTTAAAAAAAAAGTGTTCAGCTTTACCGGTCAGAAAACGTATGGCTTCCTTCCCAGTACCAATGGGAAACCAACAACGTACACTACCATTCAAAAGTTTGGGGTCACTTAGAAATGTCCTTGTTTTTGAAAGATTTTTTTTTTTTGTCCATTAAAATAACATCAAATTGATCAGAAATACAGTGTCGACATTGTTAATGTTGTAAAAGGCTATTGTAGCTGAAAATGGCTGATTTGTAATGGAATATCTACATAGGCGTACAGAGGCCCATTATCAGCAACCATCACTCCTGTGTTCCAATGTTACGTGTTAGAAAAACCTTTTGCAATTATGTTAGCACAGCTGAAAACTGTTGTTCTGATTAAAGAAGAAATAAAACTGGCCTTCTTTAGACTAGTTGAGTATCTGGAGCATAAGCATTTGTGGGTTCGATTACAGGCTCAAAATGGCCAGAAACAAAGAACTTTCTTCTGAAACGTGTCAGTCTATTCTTGTTCTGAGAAATTAAGGCTATTCCATGTAAGAAACTGAAGATCTCGTACAACACTGTGTACTACTCCCTTTTCAGAACAGCGCAAACTGGCCCTAATCAAAATTTTAAAAGGAGTGGGAGGCCCCGGTGCACAACTGAGCAAGAGGACAAGTACATTAGAGTGTCTAGTTTGATAAACAGATGGCAATACAAGTCCTCAACTGGCAGCTTCATTAAATAGTACCTTACAAAACACCAGTCTCAACTTCAACAGTGAAGAGGCGACTCCGGGATACTGGTATTTTAGGCAGAGTTGCAAAGAAAATGCCATATCTCAGACTGGCCATTAAAAATAAAAAATTAAGATGGGCAAAAGAACACAGACATTGGACAGAGGAAGATTGGAAAAAAGTGTTATGGACAGACAAATCTAAGTTTGAGGTTTTCGGAAAACATAGAAGAACATTCGTGAGACGCAGAAAAAATGAAAAGATGCTGGAGGAGTGCTTGATGCCATCTGTCAAGCATGGTGGAGGCAATGTGATGGTCTGGGGGTGCTTGGTGGTGGTAAAGTGGGAGATTTGTACAGGGTAAAAGGGATCTTGAAGAAGGAAGGCTATCACTGCATTTTGCAATGCCATGCCATACCCTGTGGACGGCACTTAATTGGAGCCAATTTCCTCCTACAACAGGACAATGACCCAAAGCACCACTCCAAACTATACAATAACTATTTAGGGAAGAAGCAGTCAGTTGGTATTCTGTCTAATGGAGTGGCCAGCACAGTCACCGGATCTCAACCCTATTGAGCTGTTGTGGGGGCAGCTTGACCGTATGGTACGTAAGAAGTGCCCATCAAGCCAATCCAACTTGTGGGAGGTGCTTCAGGAAGCATGGGGTGAAACCTCTTCAGATTACCCTCAACAAATTGACAACTAGGATGCCAAGGTCTGCAAGGCTGTAATTGCTGCAAATGGAGGATTCTTTGATGAAAGCAAGTTTGAAGGACACAATTATTATTTCAATAAAAAAAATCATTATTTATAACCTTGTCAACGTCTTGCCTATATTTCCAATTCATTTAATGTATATTTTCATGGAAAACAAGGACATTTCTAAGTGACCCCAAACGTTTGAATGGTAGAGTACATTCCCACAACTTCCAAGGAACCAAATGTGCTAGCTGTTTAGCTACTTTACAACTTAGCATGTTAGTTAACCCTTCCTCTAACCATAACCTTAGACCTTTTAAGCTAACCTTAACCCCTAGCCACCTAGCTAACGTTAGCCACCTAGTCACTATCTATTGTTAGCCACAACAAATTGGAATTTGTAACATCATGTCATACCTATTTCAAATTCGTAACGTATTGTACAAAGAGCATTTCGTTACCATATCATATGAATTGTAATTCGTAACATGCGAAATGGATGATGGACATCCATGCATTTTTTTAGAATACGAAACGTAATATATTACACTAAATGGAGAGAGATAGATTAACATTCACTGTGTTACGTCTCCCCCTGAGTCCAGGTAGACAATCCTGACATCAATTTTATGGATTGCAATGAGACAAAATAGAAGAGTGAAGGGTGCATTGAATGAATAGTTAGGGCATTGGGGGAATAATTAATGCATTTTGTATTGACTTAAATATCACCGTACACGTTTACACCATCACTGCAAGTAAAACACTACTACCCTAACCTACTTTCAAGTCATTTGTGAATTCGCCCAACAATAAAGCTGATAGGATCCGCTTTCATCCAACAATTCAGTCCTTTGTTCTAATGCGAACGAATATCATATTGGCTACATATTGACTCAGTGGCCTAAGTAGGCTAAGCACAATTGACAACTATTGACACAAATAAAGCCATCAAATTCAGCGCTACGCCGCCTCCGCAGCAACCCATAATATCAGCTACATCGATACGGTGAGCATCTTGCGATACACAGCGCTACCACGCGTCCTATATGGATAACCTGCATGGACCCTTTGATGTGCATTTGCAAGGTTGCATTTGAACGCGGCATGTTATCAAGTCCTTTGTCTCTGCTTTATATTAAACGCAAATAGGCTACTTTGTTGACTGGATAATGTGGTTAATGGCAGCTTGAAAGAGGAGACTCCAGAGGCTAAAACGGCTAGAGCTCTTTATTGTGCTTTCCGAATAACATTGCAACATTGTATGATATTATTGGTCAGACCCTTTTTCCTATCTGGATTGAACTCTTACCTGTGCGTTTGGAGAGCTGCCTAGATGGAATTGGTAGCAAAGGCTTGCAGTCAAATTGCGCAGCAGTCGCGATGATGCTTCATAGTGGAAACGCGCTGCGATACAGCCAGCTGCGTGATGCTTCAACCACGTGATGCAGTGAAGCAACCTCACTCAAGCATCCAGATGTTGCCTGGCTACACAGACTCCTTGCTCCAGCTAAACGCTACGTCACGCCCACGGGTTTTAGTTATTTCTTTGCAATGAGTCTCTGAGTCTGATCTTCACTAGTTACCACAGCCACAAATGTATAATTATTATTAACCTTTAACCCTAACTTAAGCGACAACCAATGCGTCTGGATCTGAGTACTTCCCTGACCCTTCACCTAATGCAAAAATATTCGGGGTCCTTTGACTGGTCCAAAAACGGATGTGTTGAGCCAGAACACACATGGGCAAAGCCCAGTTTGAAAATTCGTCATTGGCTTTGATACTCAGATTGGTTAGAGACAATCCAATCGCTGACGACCTAGTTTTGTACAATGCCCATCACCACATATGACTTCAATGATGACAGTCTCGGGATGAAGTATATAGTGAACGAATTTAGTGTGTTGTCAGGCTAACCCAGATGAGCATCCACCACAGAATAGCCTACTGTAGTAGGCTAGTAGTAGCCTTGTAGAGATTGACTGTAGCCCACAATGCTGCACATTTATATAGATTTACTGTACATGCCTTCTTTCGATTAGACAAATGTTCAATAGCACATTGGTGATACTTTCTCAAGAAGTTACGTGTTTAGTCATCAGTTTAAGGTCTGTTATGTAACAACTGGGATGTAGGAAAGGTATAGGAGTTTTCTTTATTGCATCTTAATCATGTAGCAGACATGCTTAGCCAGAGCAATACGGTTGAAGTTGATGTGGGCCGTTTTTCAAGGGCACATCAACAGATTTTCCACTTAGTTAGCTCTGGGACTCAAACCAGCAACCATTTGGTTACTGGCCCAACACTCTTAACCTCTAGGTTACCTGCTGTCCTGAAGGGTATCTGCTTTGATTTGAGAACCTAATATCTTACATCCAGGCAAGATGTGAATCAGAGGAGGTTGGTGGGAGGAGCTACAGGAGGACAGGCTCATTGTGATGGCTGTAATGGAGTTATTGGAACGGAGTCAAACATGTGGTTTCCATATGCTTGATGTGTTTGACTCCATGTACTCCATTTCAGCCATTACAGTGAGCCTGTCTTCTTATAGTTCCTCCCAACAGCCTCCTCTGATGTGAATGGTTAATCTCAGTTGACTCAGAACTCAAATGTTGCGTAATTTAGTTTTGGTTGGTGAAGTCTCCACCCTCGCAAAAGGAAACTCTGTCAAAGCCCCCGATCTTAGTGATGTAAACCCAAACACCGGACCTACTGCTGCTCGTTATCCTACCCTCTAAGATAAATGGGTTCCAAAAATTGTTCTTCGGCTGTCTCCATAGGAGAACATTTTTGGTTCCAGGTAGAACTCTTTTGGGCTCCATGTAGAACCCTCTGTGTAAAGGGTTCTACATGGAACTCAAAAGGGTTTTACCTGGAACCAAAAACAGCTAAAGAACCCTTTTAAGTTCTAGATAGCACCTTTTTTCTAAGAGTGTACGTATTCCATCCCGTCACGACAGATTATTCTATTTATGTGCAGAATCTGTCCATGAGAGATTAGTTAATGGTTAAAATGTAGGGTTTTGGGTGCGATTCAAACCCTTTTTTCTGTGCCCTCGAGGCAGAGCAGCCCTCAGAACAAGATTTAATAAGAAAAACTCTCCACTGAACAATATGTTTTCACACATTTGAGCTGTTTTCACAAATGTATTGTAGATTTCACAACTCATTATCACCCTGCAGGCCTCCCCGAGAAGTGACATGTGAATAGACCCTGGTTTGAACTCTGTGAGAAGAGTAGAATAGGCTTCTTCAAGAAGTGTAATGTTGATAGACCCTGGTTTAAACTCTTAATGTAGGACCAAAGCTGGTTACACCAATATATCGAAAATTTGATTTTACGCTTTCACAAATAACTCGTTGAAGTTACTCTTTCAATTTGATTGGGTTCAAATTCCAATGTTTAGCATATAACGTTTCTAAATATCATTTTAAGATGCATCACTTTCTTCAGATGCCCACACTCAAGCATCCATGATCAATTCTGCACTCTGTGATACTTTCCAAGGAAATAAATACAGGCCACATGAGGCATGTATAAAATAATTACATTTTGTCTACACAATTTACTAACAAGAAATTCAATACATGACCAAAAGTATGTGGACACCTGCTCATCAAACATCACATTCCAAAATCACCTCGCTTTGTGCATGGGGGCACTGTCATGCTGAAACAGGAAAGGGCCTTCTCAAAACTGTTGCAACAAAGTTGGAAGCACAGAATCATCTAGAAAGTCATTGCTTGCTGTAGCGTTAAGATTTCCCTCCACTGGAACTAAGGAGCGTAGCCCAAACCATGAAAAACAGCCCCAGACCATTATTCCTTCTCCACCAAACTTTAGAGTTGGCACTATGCATTGGGGCAGGTAGCGTTCTCCTGGCATACGCCAAACCTAGATTCAAACGTCGGACTGCCAGATGGTGAAGAGTGATTCATCACTCCAAAGAACGCGTTTCCACTGCTCCAGAGTCCAATTGCGGCCAGCTTAAGCTTGTGTGGCCTACCATTTCACGGCTTAGCCGTTGTTGCTCCTAGACGTTTCCACTTCACAATAACAGCATTTACAGTTGACCGGGGCAGCTATAGCAGGCCAGAAATTGGACAAACTTACTTGTTAGGAGAGGTGGCATCCTAGGACGGTGCCATGTTGAAAGTCACTGAGCTCTTCAGTAAGGTCATTCTACTGCCAATGCTTGTCTATGGAGATTGCATGGCAGTGTGCCTTATTTTATACACCTGTCAGCAACAAGTGTGGCTGAAATAGACGGATCCACTAATTTGAAGGGGTGTCCACATATCTTTTGTATGTGGACCTTGAATTAAAATATATATATACAGCATATCACAAAAGTGAGTACACCCCTCACATTTTTGTAAATATGAGTATATCTTTTCATGTGACAACACTGAAGAAATGACACTTTGCTACAATGTAAAGTAGTGAGTGTACAGCTTGTATAACAGTGTAAATGTGCTGTCCCCTCAAAATAACTCAACACACAGCCATTAATGTCTGAACCGCTGGCAACAAAAGTGAGTACACCCCTAAGTGAAAATGTCCAAATTGGGCCCAAAGTGTCAATATTTTGTGTGGCCACCATAATTTTCCAGCACTGCCTTAACCCTCTTGGGCATGGAGTTCACCAGAGATTCACAGGTTGCCACTGGAGTCCTCTTCCACTCCTCCATGACGACGTCACGGAGCTGGTGGATGTTAGAGACCTTGCACTCCTCCACCTTCCGTTTGAGGATGCCCCACAGATGCTCAATAGGGTTTAGGTCTGGAGACATGCTTGGCCAGTCCATCACCTTTACCCTCAGCTTCTTTATTAAGGCAGTGGTCATCTTGGTGGTGTGTTTGGGGTCGTTATCATGTTGGAATACTGCCCTGCGGCCTAGTCTCCGAAGGGAGGGGATCATGCTCTGCTTCAGTATGTCACAGTACATGTTGGAATTCATGGTTCCCTCAATGAACTGTAGCTCCCCAGTGCCGGCAGCACTCATGCAGCCCCAGACCATGAAACTCCCACCACCATGCTTGACTGTAGGCAAGACACACTTCTCTGGTTGCCGCCACACACGCTTGACACCATCTGAACCAAATAAGTTTATCTTGGTCTCATCAGACCACAGGACATGGTTCCAGTAATCCATGTCCTTAGTCTGCTTGTCTTCAGCAAACTGTTTGCGGGATTTCTTGTGCATCATCTTTAGAAGAGGCTTCCTTCTGGGACGACAGCCATGCAGACCAATTTGATGCAGTGTACGGCGTATGGTCTGAGCACTGACAGGCTGACCCCCCACCCCTTCAACCTCTGCAGCAATGCTGGCAGCACTCAAACGTCTATTTCCCAAAGACAACCCCTGGATATGACGCTGAGCACGTGCACTCAACTTCTTTGGTCGACCATGGCGAGGCCTGTTCTGAGTGGAACCTGTCCAGTTAAACCGTTGTATGGTCTTGGCCACCGTGCTGCAGCTCAGTTTCAGGGTCTTGGCAATCTTCTTATAGCCCAGGCCATCTTTATGTAGAGCAACAATTCTTTTTTTCAGATCCTCAGAGAGTTCTTTGCCATGAGGTGCCATGTTGAACTTCCAGTGACCAGTCAGTATGCGGGAGTGTGAGAGCGACAACACCAAATGTAACACACCTGCTCCCCATTCACACCTGAGACCTTGTAACACTAACGAGTCACATGACACCGGGGAGGGAAAATGGCTAATTGGGCCCAATTTGGACATTTTCACTTAGGGGTGTACTCACTTTTGTTGCCAGCGGTTTAGACATTAATGGCTGTGCGTTGAGTTATTTTGAGGGAACAGCAAATTTACACTGTTAACCAAGCTGTACACTCACTATCAAATTGTAATTTCTTCAGTGTTGTCACATGAAAAGATATACTCCAATATTTACAAAAATGTGAGGGATGTACTCACTTTGTGATATACTGTATATATTTTACCTCTATTTAACTAGGCAAGAAAATTAAGAACAAATTCTAATTTTCAATGACCGCCTAGGAACAGTGGGTTAACTGCCTTGTTCAGGGGCAGAACAACAGATTTTTACCTTGTCAGCTCAGGGATTCTTGCAACCTTCCGGTTACTAGTCCAACACTCTAACCACTAGGCTACCTAGCTGAATATCAATATCAACCTATTCAGTCCCAATATAGGCATACTACCATCATGTCACATAAATCACAGGGCACCAACAAGTAGTAGAGCAACATAACTATCACTGGAGAGATTGTACAAAGAGATGGGATTTAAAGGGTATATAGGGCAAGGCAAGCTGTCTTTCAGGGTTAGCAATAAACACTTTGCTCACTAGGTGGAGTACTGATACTAGATATAAAAAGTAGTTCAATCATTTCAGAATTCAGAGGCAATGCCTCATAATTTCCAACATTCTATAACATGGTTAACTAGTCACTGAAAGTAACACTTAACAACGTTATTTCAATACTGAACTAATGTGAAATGAACCACAACTAGGCAAAAGCAAACAAGATGGGGTTGTTTGAAAAGTGTCATGCCAACATTAGATGATGAAGGGAGTACATTTCCCTCATTATCAATGAGCTGTTGATTGATGTTCTTCCATTTGCCGACGGCAAATTGTGATCCAGCATCCTGGAATGTCAACGCCTGGATGACGGCATGATGACGGCCTACTTATAAACAGGAGGGAAAAAAACATAATTGTGATGGGTGGAAATCTGGAAGACAGATTATCTGAAGTTGCTGTGTGTCACTGCTACAAACAGAGCCCAGATGGAGGAGCAGGCTAGGAGAATAGTCTCTCCCAGGGTTGTGTTTACCAGGGCACACCATAAAATACACCATCACAAAACGCTTATGAACAGAAAACTAAAAGTTATTTTACTATTGGATGAGTTCAGGTGGTTTCACTGGATTTAAAACTGTTTTCTCCCTTCTGGACACAACCCAGGGCAAGTGTCTAAATTAATTCCGTAAAAAACAATATCGTATTTTTTTTTTATTCTTTTTTTTTTAGGTTAATAAAAGTGAGGCATACAAGCGAGATGTTCATGTTGAACTTTATTCTCGTTTCCCTGTCGAAAAGAAAACAGAAGAGAGGTCTCCTATTACGAACTTTATTGCTGAGTGCCCTTTCCCTACGAATGTGGTTTTAAACATGAATCCACAAGACTTCTGAATAAACGTTGACACTTCATGCCCCTGTCTTGCCACGACGCCAACTAAGTGAAGCTATGACGTGGGCTGTGTTTGAGCTAAAAGTTCCTAGCAGTGTCAGACAATGCAGGGGTGGGGATTAGGGACTAGCCCTGGAAGAATCCTATTGATATTCATCAAGTGCCTTACATGGAAGATACAGTAAGAATATCAAGTTGAGATTAGCCTTAATAGTTCGAACATTAAACACATAATACATGCTGTCGATAGGTTGTGCATTTAAAAAAAATGGATGGCTTGGCTATTATTTGAAAATGTTCCTCAGCCTGAAATGCCTCAATGCACACCTTAACCAATGCCAAACGTATACACAACTGAATCAAGTCTGAGTTTCATTTCTCAGGAGTGTAAACAATGTATTCCTCAGTAGTCCCGAGGGCTGTAACTATCCATTGTCCCCCAGTCTTCCAGATAGGAACCTAGGCACTGTGGTTGTGCCCTAGGGGCTAGGCTGTTTCTCCAGTGATTACAGACCTAGATCCCACAGGAGAGAACTGCTTAAAGACCACCAGAAGAGTAGAGAAGATAAGTGTTAAGTGCAGGTAGTCTCTTTCACATCACACATTACAGTAGACTCCCCCAAGGCTTTGTTGCATTTTTATGTCAGCGAGGTGCAGTTTGAAAATGTCCTTTTTCCTGTTGTGATGTAAAATTGAGTGGGGTATGTAAACAAATGATACTTCAGACTTGCTTGGCCAAGACGCATTTTTAACATGACTAATAAAGAATCAGAATCTGACTTGTGACTACATAAATCAAGTCCAAGAAAAAGGAAGGGATGGTCTTGTGAAGTCTCAAACATGATCCCAGAGTGTCTTTGTGTCCTCATGAAATGCATCTATTGTGCAATGAATACTACATCATAAAATTAGCTGAAGCAGTATCTTCTCATACTGAATACTGAGGCTTCAGTGTTAGAATGTCTCTGCTGCTTCCTTGGATAATTGTGAAAAGACAATATACAGTTCAGTATGTCCCAGTTTTTGTGTGTCGGTCATGCTTGGATGTTTAGGTTATGTAGTTTCAAGATGTAGATATTCGTTTTCAGATGTCATACAGAAATTATAGATTTCAAACCAAACAGATTTCAAGCCAGTGGGCAAAGTCAGACATGTTCAAAACAAAAGTGTTATTTGTTTGAAAGGTAGAAACATATTTAAAAAAACGCTGTCTTTTAATCAAGATGTTGTAATCCAAAAATGATTATGTTTGTGAGTGATTTTTTGTGGAGGATAATGCAGCAGATGTCTTTGCTGGAACATAACATACAGCGTGGCCAAGGCAGACATTTTGAAGGGAAGTTGGAAGAAGAAAGGCAGCAAATATGCAAATAATGAAAACATTCCTATTGGGATCCAAGTTCACGACAACTAAATATTTGAAAGGAACATTTCTGGGGCAGAAGATGAACAAACTGAAAGCAAAATTAAAACAGCCAAAACCAAGGTATCCTTCCAAGAAAACTCTGTATGAAAATTGCTCAATCATATAATATTTCCAACAGTGCCTTGCGCAGTGATTGAGGCTTGTTAACAAAATAATCAAAAGAAACAAGTACTGAAAAAGTTCCGTAACAATAGGGAAAGACCCGAAAAGACAGAAGACAGGCTGCACAAAGCAGAGAGCTCAACAGCAGAAGAACAACAAACACGACAATCTGACTTTACAAACAATATCGGTATAGCCTCCACTTCCACAAAGGCCCCAAGGAGACAACCTGGCGTCAGGGGTAGATGAAACATAGTAAATATAAATCTGTCTCACTCCATTTAGTATGATATGTTACGTTTTGTATGGTATGTATTCATTTGTGGATGCCCATCATCTATTTTGTATCATATGCTACGAATTGCAATGTGTACAATATGTTACGTATTTGCAATACAAATATGTTACGAATTCCAATTTGTTGTGGCTAACATTAGCAAGGGGGCTAGGTGGCTAGTTTTAGCTAGGCTAGGGGTTAGGGTTAGGGGTTAAGGTTAGGGTTAGGGTTAAGGTTAGGATTAGAGGAGGGGTTGACTAACAAGCTAAGTAGTTGCTAATTAGCTAAAATTCTAAAGTTGTCTGTGATGTGACTCGAAAAATCAACCTTTGGGTTGCTAGACGTTCGTGTTATACACCTACCCATCCTCTCCGACCAACCTCCCTTTTTTTGTTTTTGGCTTTAAGGAGCTTTCTGTCTTATGTAACCATGTCATACTAATTTGAATGTCACAGATTTACATTTAATATGTTACGCCTTTGAGGCCAGGTTAAAGGAGTCGATACTTTCAGGAGTACTAGTTACACTCTGGAACAACAGAATGTTCCCTATTCTGTTCTGTTCTTGCTTGAGCTTCCTAGAATTTTGAAGACTGGCTCTGGTCATTGAATCCTGACAGCCATGAAAGAAAACTACATTTTAAGAATTTGAACCTTGGGATGACGTTTCAGTGGTTTTGTTCAACATATTGGGACAAAAAGGTGTCGGCAACTTTACAAGTGTATTATTGTGCCTTCAGAAAGTATTCACACCCTTGACTTTTTTCACATTTTGCTGTGTTACAAAGTGAGATTAAAATAATTTTAATTGTATTTTTTTGTCAACAATCTACACAAAATTCTAACATTTGTAAAAAGTTAATGAAAACTAATACACTAACATAACTTGAATAGATAAATATTCAACCCCCTGAGTCAATGTAAGCTAGAATCAACCTTGGAAGCGGTTCCAACTGTAAGTCTTTCTGGGTAAGTCTCTAAGAGCTTCGCACACCTGGATTGTACAATATTTGCACATTACTCTTTTTAAATTCTTCAATATCTGTCAAGTCGTTAGTTGATCATAGCTAGACAGCCATTTTCAAGTCTTGCCATAGATTTTCTAGTTGATTTAAGTCAAAACTGTAACTAGGCCACTCAGGAACATTCAATGTTGTCTTGGTAAGCAACTCCAGTGTAAATTTGGCCTTGTGTTTTGGGTTATTGTCCTTCTGAAAGGTGAATTTGTCTCCCAGTGTCTGTGGGAAAGCAGATTGAATCAGGTTTTCCTCTCGGATTTTGCCTGTGCTTAGCTCTATTCCATTTATTTTTATCATAAAAAGGTCCCTAGTCCTTGCCGATGACAAGCATACCCATAACATGATGCAGCCGACACTTTGCTTGAAAATGTGAAGAGTGGTACTCAGTGATGTGTTGTGTTGGATTTGACCCAAACATCATGCTTTGTATTTTGGAAAAACAGTTAATTGCTTTGCCATATTTTTAAGCAGTTTTACTTTATTGTCTTATTGCAAACAGGATGGATGTTTTGGAATATTTATATTCTGTTCAGGCTTCCTTCATTTCACTCTGTCAATTAGATTAGTATTGTTGA